>NC_088878.1:7156559-7199604 GCF_032884065.1 Artemia franciscana | reverse complement strand
CAATGAGTGAATTTCAAATGCTTAAAACAAATTTAATCAAACAGTTTATGGTAACAAATTGTAGTAAGGAGCGACCCGGCTCAATAATAACTGAAACTCTTAAAAACGGAATTTTATATACCAGTAGTTACAACGAAATAATCGAATTTTAATGCTGATTTTAAATATATAAGTTTCATCAAATTTAGTTATACCCATCAAAAGTTACGAGACTGAGAAAATTTGCCTTATTTTAGAAAATAGGGGAAACACCCCTTAAGAGTGATAGAATCTTAACGAAAATCACACCATCAGATTCAACGTATCAGAGAACCCTATAGTAGAAGTTTCAAGCTACTATCTAAAAAAATGTTGAATTTCGTTTTTTTTTTTGCCGTATTTTTTCCAGGGGTGATCGTATCGACCCAGTGGTCCGAGAATGTCGCCAGAGGACTCATTCTGACGGAAATTAAAAGTTCTAGGGCCTTTTTTAAGTGACCAAAAAAATGGAGGGCACCTATGCCTCCTCCCACGCTCATTTTTTTCCTAAATTCACCGCATCAAAATTCTGAGATAGCCATTTTATCCAACTTAGTCGAAAAACCTAATAACTATGTCTTTGAGGACGACTTACTCCCCCATAGTCCCCGTGGGAGGGACTGTAAGTTACAAACTTTGACCAGTGTTTACATGTAGTAATGGTTTTTGGGAAGTGTATTGACGCTTTCAGGTCAATTTTTTGGTTGGGGGAGGTTGAGCGATTGTGGGGAAGAAGTTTCCATGGGGGAAGAGAATTTCCATGAAGGGGGCGCAGAATTTTCCAGCATTTAAAAAATATGAAAAACTTTTCAACTGAAAGTAATGAGGAGCATTAAAACTTAAAACGAACAGAAATTATTACGCATATGAGGGGTTCACTTCCTTCTAATACCTCGCTCTTTCCGCTAAAGTATTTTTAGTATTTTCAACTATTTATTCTACGGTCTTTGTGATTCAGGGGCCATTCTTAAGGAATTGGGACACATATATAAGCTTTAGTATGAAGAGCGAGGTATTCACGAGGGGGCGAACCCCTCTTATAAGTAGTAAAAACATACGAATATAGAAGTTCGTTACGTAAGTTAATTCGTAAGTTACAAAAACGTTCGTAAATAATTAAAAGTTCTAGTTGCCTTTTTAAGTAGCCGCAAATTGGAGGGTAACTAGGCCTCCTCTGCTCCTTTTTCTCTAAAATTATCCGATCAAAAACTATGAGAAAAACATTTAGCCAAAAAAAAAATATATAGGCAAATTTCGTTTTAATTATTCCAGTGTGGAGAGCCAAAATCAAAACATGCTTTAATTCAAAAACGTTCAGAAATTAAATAAATAAAAAACAAGTTTTTTTAACTAAAAGTAAGGAGCGACATTAAAACTTAAAACGGACAGAAATTACTCCGTATATGAAAGGGGCTGTTCTCTCTTCAACACCCCGCTCTTTACGCTAAAGTTTTTTAATGTTTTAAAAATGGAGTGGAGAGGAAAGCGTCAAACTTTAGCGTTAAGAGGCGGGATATTGAAGAGAGAACAGCCCCTTTCATATATGGAGTAATTTCTGTTCGTTTTAAGTTTTAATGTCGCTCCTTACTTTCAGTAAAAAAAAATGTTTTTTTTTTATTTAATATATCTTAAAACCATATAACAAATGTATCTTCACAAATTTAGGAAACATCCAATGCGCTAATTCAGCCACATCAAGGAGTTCTCACCACCTGCCAATGATCTATCTTGAAGATGCAATTAAAGAGATTTGAACGAGAAATAAAACCTAGTAAGAGCTGGCTCGACAACTTATGGTTGATAGTATATCTTCCAACTTAAAAAGAACAGAAAATATTCTGTATATGAAAGGGATTGTCCCTCCCTCATCGCCCTGCTTTTTACGGTAAAACTTCGTATAAGAATTCTAGCAAATTCCCTTGGTGTTAAATTTCTCCTGAAATTTCACCCCCTAGAAACTTCCCTCTCATTGGAAATTTTCCCATTGAAAAATTTTACTAGCAGAAAATCTCCCCCACTCATAAAATGTATGTATACTTCCCTATAAAAGACTACGTAAGCAACAGACAAAATGTATGACTTAGACATATTCCCAGGAGGATCGTGGTGTTACGGCAAAACTTCGGTGTAAGATTTCTAGCAAATTCCCCTGGTGTAAAATTTGTCATGAGAAATTTACCCCCTAGTAACTTACCTGCCATGGGAAATTCTCCTCGTAAAAAATTTCACTTGCAGAAAATACTCCCGCATTCAAAAAATGTATGTATACTTCCCTGTAATAGGCTACGTAAGCGACGGGCAAATTTAATAACTTAGACCTATTCCCAGAAGGATCGTGGTATCTCGAAAGGTATCATTGTTCGGCCTTTCAACTATTCTGAACAAAAAAATACTTCTACTACTAACAAATTACCGCAGCACCAAGCCCTCTGAGGCCAACACGGCTAAGCTCAGTCCTCTTCCAATCCAATATATTCAAAACTTCCCTCTTTACACTCTCCCAGAAAATTCCCATTTCATTTAAAGCTTTCTTATGAAATCCTCCACCCAACCGTGGATGACCAGCTTTCTGCTTAGCCCTAGACCGCTGGTCAAAAAGGGACAATCGTCCGGTAATCTGTCATCCTTCTTCCGCAAAGCGTGCCCTAGCCATCTTAACATTCTCTCATTAGAGCCATAGAAAGCAGGATGCTATCTCAAAATTTTGATTGGGACTATTCAGATAAAAAAAATTCTAGTTGTGGATTCCTTCCAGAATGCTTTTTGCATAGGCTACGAATCCACCTCAAAAATAGCCTACTTATATTTGAAGAAAGATCTGTTTTCACTCAAGTTAATTACCCTATTTATTTATCTGACGGTTCAATGAGAGCTGGAATGTTTTGACATTAAAATGCACTGTTGTGAATCATCTCCCTGTCTAAGTACGAAACAATCAGATAACTAATCGCCTCGCGGGTGATATGCTATTGAATATTTTAAACCCAACAAGGAACCAAATAATGACACATGAAACGACAACAGTAGCTTGTTGTCATTTCCTAGGTTAATTGAAATTCATTTGTTTTGCCTGAAACTTTGAGAAATTTTTAATTTCCCAATGGTTTCTTGGGATTTCTGGCAAAAAATAGGACGTTTATTAAGAATTAGATACATTTGTGAAGCCTTTTTGGGGGATTTTACAGCATGCAATTATCCGGTCAAGTCACTGCCCAATTATTAATACGTTTTCTGTCCAACTTTTTACCCTCTTTGAAGTAATTAGCAATTGTTACTGTTGTTGTTTTTTTGTAAAGAGAGTTTGCTTTCACGGCAAAATAGAATTATCCTTGATACTAGGGCGTTTATCCCCCCCTTTTCAGGATAAAGTACAGCTTTTATGGATCAATTTTGGAAACTATTATTTTTTCATTAAAATCTACGTTTTTGCATTAGGAGAACTACCCCCCGCAACTCCCATATCGCACTGTTAACCCTAAAATTTCCCTTTCAGTGGGATATAATAGATTAATCACTGGTTCTAAATCGCTATGAACACAACCTGAGCCTAAAACGTACTTTTGAGGCTCCAGTCTTCTTCCCCCCATCCGCTACAATACTACAAATTAAAGTTAATCTGTATTTTCCGATATACGTGCTTTTTGCATTACTAAATAAAAATTGCTACTTTATATCTGCTGTTTCGAGGTCCCCCCCCCCCCCCGAAAAAAAAAATTTCTTGCGTACGTGCCTGCTATATATATATATATATATATATATAAATCCTCCCCATATTCCCCATGAATCCCCATATTTCTTCATGAAATCCTCCCACACCAACCGCGGATGACCAGCTTTCTGTTTAGCCCTAGACGGCCAGCCAAAAAGGACTGTATTTGGTAATAATTCATCCTTTTTCCACAAAGCGTGCCCTAGCCATCTTAACCTTTCTCTCATTACAGCCATAGAAAGCAGGATGCTATCTCAAATTTTGGATTGAAACATTCTGATAAAAAAAATTCTAGCTGTTAATTCCTTCCATATTTTTTTTTGCATAGGCTACGATTCCAACTCAAACATAGGCTACTCTTGTAGGCATACTTATATTTGAAGAAAAGATCTGTTTTCACTTAAGTTGTGATCCTTTTTAAGATCATGAGGGATCCCAACGTGGCGACAAATATTTTCGGGAAATCGGAAAATCAGAAAATCCGATATATATATATATATATATATATATATTATATATATATTATATATATATATATATATATATATATATATATATATATATATATATATATATATATATATATATATACGTATATTTTTCTATTCATTTTTACAAGTTAGAAATACATTTTTCTTAGAAAAACAAGTCAGAAAAACAGTCCCCTCCCTTCAAAAATTTCTCCAACACAAAAAGACGTTTAAAGTATAAAACGTGTGAGATCCAACGTTTAATGTATAAAAAATTTTATGGTCAGGGGGAAGTGGGATACGTGAGAGGATATTTCTATGGGTGAATTTACCACAGGGAAGAGCATTTTCATGAAGAGTTGCTGGATTTTACAGGCATTATTTAAAAAAAAAAAACATTTTTGGTTACTTTTTAAGTAACCAAAAAAAAAATCGGAGGGAATCTAGGCCACTTTCCCCCACCCTTTTTGGATCAAAATCGTCTGATCAAAAGTTTGGAAAAAACAAATTAGCCACAAAAACAAGAGCTAATAGCTCATATAGCACTTGTGACGAGGCAAGAAGAGCCAAGAGCTGATATGGTAAGAGGTCTAAAATTCTAAGAATCAATAGATTGATTTAAAAGGAAAATCACAGACTTAATGCCGGTCAGGATTTAAAATAAGAGCTCTGAGTCACGAGGTCCTTCTAAACATCAAAATTCATTAAGATCCGATCACCCACTCATAAGTTATAAATACTTCATTTTTTTCTAATTATTCCTCTCCCTTTAGCCCCCAGATAGTCGAACTTGGGAAAACGACTTTATCAAGTTAATTCGTGCAGCTTCCTGACACGCCTACCAATTTTCATCGTCCTAGCACGTCCAGAAGCACCAAACTCGCCAAATCACTGAACCCCTCCCCCCCAACTCCCCAAAGAGAGCGAATCCAATACGGTTACGTCAATCACGTATCAAGGACATTTGCTTATTCTATCCACCAAGCTTTATCCCGATTCCTCCACTCCAAGCGTTTTCCAAGATTTTCCCCTCCAACTCCCCCCCCCAATGTCAACTGATCTGGTCGGGATTTGAAACAAGAGCTCTGAGACATGAATTCCTTCTAAATATCAAATTTCATTAAGATCGCGTCATCCGTTCTTAAGTTAAAAATACCTCAATTTTTCTAATTTTTCCAAATTAGCACCCCCCCCCAGCTCCTCCAAAGAGAACGGATCCTTTCCAATTATGTCAATTACGTATCTAGAATTTAAGCTTTACTCTTCCCATCAAGTTTCATCCCGATCTCTCCACTCTAAGCGTTTTCCAAGATTTCTGTTTCCCTCATCCAACCCCCTATGTCCCCGGATCCAATTCGAGTCGAAATTGGAGCATCTGAGACATACAATTCTTCTATATATATCAAGTTTTATTAAGATCCGATCACCTATTCATAAGATAAAAATACCCAAATTTTAACGTTTTCCAAGAATTCCAGTTTCCCCCTCCAAATCCCCCCAATGTCACTGGATCTGGTCGGAATCTAAATTTAGAGCTTTAAAGCACAAGATCCTTCTAAGTATCAAATTCATTCAGATCTGGTGACCCGTTCGTAAGTTGCGAATACATCATTTTTTCGAATTACCCCCCCCCCCCCCCAACCCCCACCAAAGAGAGCAGATCCGGTCCGGTTTTTATTCTTCCCATCGAGTTTCATCCTGATCTCTCCTCTTTAAGTATTTTCTAAGATTTCCGGTCCCCTCCAATGACGATGGATCCAGTTGAGATTTAAAATAAGAGATCTGAGTTACGAGGCCCTTTAATATATGAAGTTTCATGAAGATCTGATCACTCATTCGTAAGTTAAAATACGTCATTTATTCTAATTTTTCAGAACTACCCCCCCCCCCAATAGAGAGGATCCGTTCCAGCTATTTCAATCACGTATCTAAGACTTCTGCTTATTTCTCCACCAGGTTTCAACCCGATCCCTCCAATCTAAGCGTTTTCCATGATTTTAGGTTCCCCCCAAACCCCCCCCCCCCGCCAATGTCACCAGATCCGGTCAGGATTTAAAATAAGAGCTTTGAGACACAAGATCCTTCTAAATATCAAATTTCAGTAAGATCCGATCACCGTTCGTAAGTTAAAAATACCTCATTTTTTCTAATTTTTCTAATTTTTGCCAATTTCATCGTCCTAGCTTACCTGGAAGTTCCTAAAGTGGCAAAACCGGACCGACAGAATTTGCGATTGCTATATGTCACTTGGTTAATACCAATTGCCATAAAAAATTCAAATTTTGTTTTAATTATTCATGGATGATGAGCCAAAATCAAAACCTGCATTAATTCAAATGTGTATGAAAATTAAATTAAAAAAAAAGTTTTTTCTCTGAAAGTAAGGAAGGAGTGACATTAAAACTTAAAACTATAACTAAACAGAATTGATTCCGTATATGAAAGGGGCTATCCCCTCCTCAACGCCCCCACTCTTTACGCTAAAGTTTCCTATTGTTTTAAATAGTAGAACTGTGACAAAGAGTCAAACTTTAGCGTAAGGAGTGGGGGTGTTGAGGAGGGGACAGCCCCTTTCATATACTGAATCCAGAAAGCATGATGAAGGGATTAGACCCCTCCTCCCCCAAAAACGTTTCTCCAACACAAAGACGTATTAAAATGCATAAACGTAGTTTTTTTAAGGTTTCTTTTTGCAAACCCTCCCCCCAGCAAGCATTAAATGGTACGAAAATTAAAATAAACAAACCCAAGTTTCTTTTTAGGCTATATAGATTACACAGGGACACAAGTTTGTTTTTCTAAAGCTCATTAACTTAGATAAAGCGCTTCGACTGAAAATTAAATAGACCTTTAAATTATAATTTGAGATCCAATGACCTATTGGATATTGCATAGATAGATAGATATTAAAACCCAAAGGGCATCCAATAAATCACAACTTTCTCACGGTTGTTATCGAATATTCGAACACACATCAAAACAAGAGGGAGGTTGCCTCCATATTGCTTTCTTTTTATGAAAGGGTAATAGGCCTAAGCATTTCTGAAAGTGTTCAAACAATGATTCTATTTTTTGTTCGGGGGGGGGGGGGGTATTTACCCCATGGCTGAAAAACCCAAACATTCAAGTTCTTAACAAAAATTCAAAATAGAAAAAATTTATGTGGGAGAATATTTTCATTGGGGGGGGGGGGGGGGGGTTTCCGACAATATTTGCTGCCACGTTGGGATCCTCTGTGGTCTTAAAAAGGATCACACCTGAAGTGAAAACAGGTCTTCCTTCAAATATAAGTATGCTAAAGGAGCTGGCTATTTTTGAGGTGGATTCGTAGCCTATGCAAAAAGAATTCTGGAAGGAATCCACAACTAGAATTTTTTTTATCTGAATAGTCCAATCAAAATTTTGAGATAGCATCCTGCTTTCTATTGCTCTAATGAGAGAAAGGTTAAGATGGCTAGGGCACGCTTTGCGGAAGAAGGATGACAGATTACCGACGATTGTCCTTTTTGGCCAGCCGTCTAGGGCTAAACAGAAAGCTGGTCATCCACGGTTGGGGTGGGAGGATTTCATAAAGAAAGCTAAATGAAATGGGAATTTTCTGGGAGAGTGTAAAGAGGGAAGCTTTGAATAGATTGGGATGGAAGAGGACTGAGCTTAGCCGTGTTGGCCTCAGGCGGCTTGGTGCTGCGGTAATTTGTTTCTGGTAGAAGTATCATTTTGTTCAGAATAGTTGAAAGGCCGAACAATTATACCTTTCGAAATACCACGATCCTTCTGGGAATAGGTCTAAGTTATAAAATTTGCCCGTTGCTTACGCAGCCTATGATAGGGAAGTATACATAAATTTTTTTAGTGGGTGAGAATTTCTGAAAGTGAAATTCTTCACTGGGAGAATTTCCCATGGGAGGTAAGTTTCTAGGGGGGAGGGTAAATTACTCATGATAAATTTTACACCAGGGGAATTTGCTAGAATTCTTATACGAAGTTTTACCTTAATACCACGATCTTCCTGAGAATGGGGCTAAGTTATAAGATTTGCCCGTTGCTTACGCAGCCTATTATAGGGAAGTGTACATACATTTTTTGAGTAGGGGAGATTTTCTACTAGTAAAATTTTTCACGGGGAGAATTTCAAATGAGAGGGACGTTTTTAGGGGTAAATTTTTCATGAGAAATTTAACACCAGGGGAATTTGCTAGAATTCTTATACGAAGTTTTGCTGTAAAGAGCAGGGCGATGAGGCAGGGACAATCCCTTTCATATACAGAATATTTTCTTTTTTTTTAAGTTTTAAAAATTAAAAGGAAGATAACTTATCAACTTATCAACTATAAGTTGTCGACCCAGCTCTTACTAGGTTTTATTTCTCGTTTGAATCTCTTTAATTGCATCTTCAAGATAGATCATTGGCAGGTGATCAGAATTCCTTGATGCGGCTGAATTAGCACAATGGATGTTTCCTAAATTTGTGTAGATATATTTGTTATATGGTTTTAAGATATGTTAAATTTGTTTTAAGCATCTGAAATTCACTCATGTAAGCGTCTTCACCTCAAAGCAGCCAAGTCTTCAAATGACAGCTAGATCTTTCAATCAGAACAGGGGCGGATCCAAGGAGGGCACGGGGGCGCAACCCCCCCCCCCCCCACCCCCATGACATGCCGTTGTATTTGTGGTTGGGACTGCTTGCTCTTGTTTGGGTCCGGACGAAAGTAATTTTACTTTGTTATTGATTTTTAATAGTTGAGTTTTTCATAATTTTTTTAATTTAAGACTGTTTTTTTTTTTTCGCAAACCAGTTTGAAAAAAGATTTTAGTCACTTTGTGCGGTCTTTGTTACATTTTACTAATGTTGCATACTGCCAAAATTATGTAATTAAATTTAGGTTTATCAACGGAATCTGTCCATATTATCGCAAAAGACAACTGCGAGGCGAAAATCTTCATTTCGTAATAACAAGGAGGAGAAATTTAAAATCCTAACTTCTTTAGGCTGTCAAAATGATATTTCAGGATTGTGTTGTCACAACAGGATTCTTTAAATTCTTAAATACCAACTTAGTAAGTCTCTTGGCCATTCACATCACCCACTTTGTTATCGAAACACACACACTTCAAAACAAGGAAATTGATTCTTATCTTTTCGTTTTCATCCTTTTAGAACGGAAACCTTTCAAACTTAATTTTCAGTCGAAATTTTGTTCATCGGGTTAATTATAAATTCATTTGTTTAGCTCCCTAGCAACTGAAAACAATCTTTTTTAATGTTATTGTCTGAGTAACTAATTTGATTTTAGCGTTGGTAATTTAAACTTAAAATTTGAAAGAGGACGAACAAAAGTTTTTCAAAAGAATGTAAGGACCGACATTATAATTTAAAACGAACATAAATTAGCCTATTACGTGAGGGAGGTTGCTCCATAATGCTTTCTTATTATGAATAGGCAAATAGGCCTAAGTGCTTCTGAAAGTGTTTAAACGAGGATTCTATTTTTCTTTCGGGGGAGGGGGGTATTTACCCCTGGAAAATACCCCCATGGTTGATTGATCTCCAATCACTTTTGACTAATAAAAAAAGGACTAGGTCTACTTCTTTCAGCAAAAAAGTTTTTCTGTTTTTCTTAAGTGAGAAAAAACAAAGAAGTTTGGGCATTCGGACGTAACCGTACCGGATTCGCTCTCCTTGGGGGAGTTGGGGAAGGGGTTCAGTGATTTGGTGCTTCTGGACGAGCTAGGACGATGAAAATTGGTAGGCGTGTCAGGGAGCTGCACAAATTGACTTGATATAGTCGTTTTCCCAGATTCGACCATCTGGGGGGCTAAAGGGAGAGGAAAAATTAGAAAAATTAGGTATTTATAACTTATGAGTTGGTGATCGGATCTTAGAGAATTTTGATATTTAGAAGGACACCGTGACTCAGAGCTCTTATTTTAAATCCTGACCGGCATTAAGCCTCTGATTTTCTTTTAAATCAATCTGTTGATTTATATAATAGAAAGTAAATGTATGAGAAGTAAAAAAATTATTAATTTAAGTTTTGGATTATTGTGAGGAAATGGTGGCCACTTAACTGCCTATTTTCATCCAATTAGTTATCTGCATTATATGTCATATCACCTCCTCTGTTCATCCTTAAACATTAAAATAAAGGCCAAACTCTTTAGCACTTTAGACCATTTCCACTACCTATCTACGACGCATAATTGTCGAGGTTCCCTTTAAATTAGCAGGTTAATTAAATAGCAAATTTCAAGACATTAAAATGTCTAATAACGAGACAAAGAGTCTGAGTCATAGCCAAGATAACAGCAGGGACTGACAGGACGAGAATATGTATTATTGCGGAATAACTTTGTCACTAGTTTTTGGATTTTAGATTAAATTTACGACCATTTCCACTTCCTACCAAGACGCATAATTGTTGAGGCTCCCTTTAAATTGAGGGTATTTCTTTGCGTAGTACCTTTCTTTGTTTATCCAATCGCAAGTTTATCCAAATGATGATAGAAGGTAATAATAATATAGGTAAATACCTTACCTATATCTGCACAGCACAGAGCTGACCTAATCTTTATCAACAACAGCGGAGAAATGTGGTTTTTCAACAGATAAACACAATTAGACAGCAACTGAGTAATACTCTTAGCCTAGAAGACCTCACCAAAGTTGGCAAGATCCATGACAAAGATTTTAAGTTTGTCTTTTCAATAACCAGAAAAGTACATATAGATAAGCTGGAAAAGCTTAAGTTTGAGAAGTTTTCTTCTAGGGATACATACATTCCTAGAGTATCTCCAGGTCCAGCAGTCATCAATTTAAGTCAACAAACTATTGACCAAAAGAAATTAGACGTTCTTTCAAAAGGATGGAAATTTTCTATCCCCCCCAAACACATACCAGTAGAACAAATCATATCCAATGTAGAGTCAGTTATAACTCTAAGATGACAGGCACAGGTCCTGTCGAAATTATCGTTAGAAGAAAAATCAATCACCTGACATCCATAGCTTAGGTAAGCTTATTACCTTCTATCATCATTATGTATGAAAGTCAGGTTGGCCTCAGAGAATATATTACAAGTTTATCCAAGCAACCTATTATGCACCCCCCCCCAAAAAAAAAAATTCTGAATTCACTATTTTCTCTCTGAAAATCAAATTTAAAATAACATAGGCTATTTCTTAAATTTATCCAAAAATATTTAACCTTTTAAAAATTAATATGTATTGAGACAAAGAGCTGATGCATTGAGCAGTTGAACGGTTTATATTATAACCGGTTATATTAAAATAAAGGTCAAACTCGTTAGCACTTTATACCATTTCTACTACCTACCTATGACGCATAATTGTCAAGGTTCCCTTTGAATTGTGGGTATTTCTTTGTTCGCAAGTTTATCAAAGCACCTATTATGTGCCCCATCCCCCCAAAGAAAATCCTGGATCCACTATTTCCTCTCTGAAAATCCAATTTAAAATAACAAATTTCAAAACATTAAAATGTCTTATTATTGGTGGTGCTTTTATTTGTTTTTAGTTTAGTGGTTTTTTTTATCTTGTGCTGAGGACGCCTAGTTTGGATACAGGCGAAATATCCGTGTTATTTTAGAGTTATATTTACTTTTCACTCTACTGGCCGCAGTCTCGTTTAAGTTTTTTTTTGTGGAGTTTCGAAAGGGGGAGTTTCGTAAATTTGAAAGAGGACGAACAAATAAATTTTCAAAAGAATGTAAGGACCAACATTATAATTTAAAACGAACATATATATATATATATATATATATATAAATATATATATATATATATATATATATATATATATATATATATATATATATATATATATATATATATATATATATATATATATATATATATATATATATATATCGCACGTACTCAGGGGGGCCTTCGGGCCCGCCCCACCCCCGAAATTTTGTGAAATGTTTAATTTCACCATGGTTTCTTGGGATTTCTGGCAAAAATAGGACGTTCATTAAGAATTAGATACATTTGTGAAGCCTTTTTGGGGGGATTTTACAGCATGCAATTATCCGGTCATGTCACTGCCCAATTATTAATCCGTTTTCGGTCTAACTTTTTACCCTCTTTGAAGTAATTAGCAATTGTACTGTTGTTTTTTTTTATAAAGAGTTTGATTTCCACGGCAAAATAGAATTATTCTTGATACTAGGGCGTTTATTCCCCCTTTTCAGGATAAAGTACAGCTTTTATGGATCAATTTTGGAAACTATCATTTTTCATTAAAATCTATGTTTTTGCAATAGAAGAACTACCCCCTGCAGCACCCATATTGCACTGTTAACCCTAAAAATTTCCCTTTCAGTGGGATATAATAGATTAATCACTGGTTCTAAATCGCTATGAACATAACCTTAGCCTAAAACGTGCTTTTGAGTCTTCAGTGTTCTTCCCCCCATCCGCTACAATACTACAAATTAAAGTTAATGTGTATTTTCCGATATACGTGCTTTTTGCATTACTAAATAAAAAAAAGTGCTACTTTATATCTGCTGTTTCGAAGGTTTTGCCCCCTCCCCGAAAAAAATCCTGTGTATGTGCCTGATATATATATATATATATATATATATATATATATATATATATATATATATATATATATATATATATATATATAAATCCTCCCCATATTCCCCATATTTCTTTATGAAATCCTCCCAACCCAACCTCGGATGACCAGCTTTCTGTTTAGCCCTAGACGGCCAGCCAAAAAGGACTATATTCGGTAATAATTCATCCTTTTTCCACAAAGCGTGCCCTAGCCATCTTAACCTTTCTCTCATTACAGCCATAGAAAGCAGGATGCTATCTCAAATTTTGGATTGGAATATTTTGATAAAAAATTCTAGCTGTTGATTCCTTCCAGATTTTTTTTGCATAGGCTATGATTCCAACTCAAAAATAGGCTACTCTTTTAGAATACTTATATTTGAAGAAAGATCTATTCTCATTTAAGTTGTGATCCTTTTTAAGATCACGAGGGATCCCAACGTGCGACAAATATTTTCGGAAAATCCAAAAATCGGAAAACCCAATATATATATATATATATATATATATATATATATATATATATATATATATATATATATATATATATATATATATATATATCGGGTTTTCCGATTTTGCCAACACTTAGTTGCAAAGAAAATGAGTGCATGTCTGCATGATGCCCTTACTGTTGTAATAAAAGTAGTTAACCATAGTAAATCAAATTCTCTCCGAGACCACGTTTTTCGTAAATTCTGTAAGCAAAATGGAGAAAAGTTTGGGCGGATTGTATCAAATAGTTCGTGGTAACGAACTGTAGTAAGGAGCGACCCGGCTCAATAGTAAACGAAACTCTAAAAAATGGAATTTTGATGCTAAAAGATATATAAAATTGTAATTGATTTTTAATATTTGAGTTTTTCATAAATTTTTTTATTTTAGACTGTTTTTTTTTTTCGCAAACCAGTTTGAAACAAGATTTTAGTCACTTTGTGCGGTCTTTGTTAGATTTTACTAATGTTGTATACCGCCAAAATTATTTAATTAAATTTAGATTTATCAACGGAATATGTCCGTATTACCGCAAAAGACAACTGCGAGGAGAAAATCTTCATTTCGTAATAACAAGGAGGAGAAAGTCAAAATCCTAACTTCTTTAGGCAGTCAAAATGATATTTCAGGATTGTGTTGTCACAACAGGACTGAAAATCAAAATATTTACTTCTTTTTACTGTCAAAAATTTGTTTTCGAGTCTTGCTATGGCACTGAGGCAAAGAAATTGATAGGCCTATCATTACTTTTTTGGCAGTCTGTTTTGGTTTTTTGGGTTTGCTTTTTATTGCGAAGAGGGGTGGCTTTTCCAACATAGCCTAGTTCTTTTTTAGGGGATTTATATAATAGAAAGTAAATGTATGAGAAGTACAAAAATTATTAATTTTCTTATTATTTGTTATTATTATTGTTAATATTAATTATTAGTTTTGAAATATTGTGAGAAATAGTGGCCACCTTACTGCCCATTTTTATCCAATTAAAGCTCTGCAATATATGACATATCACCTCCTCTGTTCATCCTAAAACATTAAAATAAAGGCCAAAGTCTTTAGCACTTTAGACCATTTTCACTACCGACCTACGACGCATAATTGCCGAGGTTCCCTTTAAATTAGCAGGTATTTCTTTGTTTGCAAGTTTATCCGAGCAACCTATTATGCGCCCCCTCCCCCCTCCAAAGAAAATCCTGGATCCACTATTTTTTCTCGGAAAATCCAATTTTAAATAGCAAATTTCAAGACATGAAAATGTCTAATCAAACAGTTCGTGGTAACGAACTGTAGTAAGGAGCGACCCGGCTCAATAGAAACCAAAACTCTAAAAAATGGAATTTTGATACCAATAGCTACATCAAAAGAATCGCATTTTAATGCTGATTTTAAATATTAACGAGACAAAGAGCCTGAGTTATAGCCAAGATAACAGCGGGGACTGACAGGACGAGAATATGTATTATTGCATAATAACTTTGTCACTAATTTTTTGTATCAACATTTTTATACCATCTTACTTTCAACAGATTTATTTGAACTTTATCCCTCACCCGATTTTAGATTAAATTTACGACCATTTCCACTGCCTACCACGACTCACAATTGTTGAGGCTCCCTTTAAATTGAGGGTATTTCTTTGGGTAGTACCTTTCTTTGTTTATCCAAGCAGCCTATTATGCGCCCCCCCCCCCCCGCCCCAAAAAAAATTCCTGAATCCACTATTTTTTCTCTAAAAATCCAATTTAAAATAACATATTTCTCAAATTTATCCAAAAATAATTAACCTTTTAAAAATTAATATGTATTGAGACAAAGAGCTGATGCATTGAGCAGTTTGAACGGTTTATATTATAACCGGTTGTATTAAAATAAAGGCCAAACTCCTTACCACTTTAGACCATTTCCACTACCTAGGCCTATGTATGACGCATAATTGTCAAGATTCCCTTTTAATTGCAGGTATTTCTTTGTTCGCAAGTTTATCAAAGCACCTATTATGTGCCCCATCCCCCCAAAGAAAATCCTGGATCCACTATTTTCTCTCTGAAAATCTAATTTAAAATAACAAATTTAGTCATAGATCTCAGCAAAGCATGTCTAAACAGGTTTTTTGGAATTGACCGTGAAAAAGCAAGGCTCTGACTGTGATTGTGTATTATTGCGTAATATCTTTATCAATTGAAGAAACATATGACCCGGTATTAGCTGAACTGATAGCTTTTGCTAAATTCGAAAACAGGTAGCGCTGTATAAGTAAAACTATTCAAATTAATGACCTACTTGTTCAGAAAACAGAGACAATTTTAACTGTGAAAAAATCAAATTTCTAGGTGGTATAATAAAGTAGTTATAGTAGATTGAATGTCAAATAGTGTGAAGAGTGAACAAAGTGACTGAGTACCGGTCGTCTTACCCCTACTAGTTGCTTTTTCTCTGCCTTAAGTTCTGAAAATGCAATTCTGTTATTTGAGTAGAATTCTGAGCCAAATCAGTGTTTTTTTTTAAATTTAGGAAATTTAATTGCATATCTTTAAAACCTTATAAAAAGGAATTTAGCAAAGTCATGAAGCTGAAAATAATTTTGTTGTACTTCAATTAAGCAGAAGATCTATTTTGCAGGGTTTCAATTGTATAACACACATATTTTTAAAGGTCATCAAAGGTCAGGGCCCTCTAGAGAGAGGAGTGGAGGTAGTTGCTTCAAAATACCTTCCAAGGATATACTTTAATTGGTAGATTCATCCCTGAAAGTTTCATTTCCTTAACCTAAACCCTTTCGAGATAGCAAGAAGTCAATTAACTAGAATTTTACCTTCCAACCTAACCCCTTTCCAAGATAGCAAGAAATAACTAAACTAGAATTTTACCTTGATACTTATTACACCTTAAATATGAATCTATAATAAACAATGAGTTTGAAGTCAATGATTTGACCCATATAGGGACCAAAAACTGAAGAGAAATTTATTATTTTCAAGGATATATCAAGCGTTTAAAACAAAGTGTTAAAAGCCTTCTATTTGACTTGATCGAAAACAATAGAGTTGGATTCAGTACGCAATGCAGGGTATATATTTGCACATTAATGGGGTGGAGTCTGACCTCTGTTAATAATAGGCTAATCATACACACCAAAGGCCTGCAGCTTTTGTTAGCCTAGTTTTCCATTAGAACAAGTCGACTATACAACTATAGAAGGTAGCTGAAATAGCAGCCAAAGTGCAGACAAAATGTCGGAGAGCTTGATGATGGTGATAGAGGGAATATCCGGCCAGCGTTGCAACGTTTTCTGTGTATGAATATGTTCCCTGAGTATCGTAAATGTCACACTTAAGCCCTGTCTTAATTGATGTATCGGCTTGCCTTTAGTTGGTAGATTAAATAAGGCATGGCTTCTTGACTTAAATATAAAGAATTGTCAATTCATTCATATCAGCAAAATGAATCCTTGTCAATTCTATTTTCTTTGAAGCCATCCAATCTTCTTTGTAAATAACGAGTGAGATTTTTTATTCACAGTGAACTAAATTTCAGCACCCATGCTAAGAAATCTGTGGCTAGTTAAGTATAACCTTTCCAATCGATCTCCAAAAGCCATAAGCCGTCCGTGTGATGGACTTGTTGGTTTTAAGCTCGAAGATATAATTTTTATATCCTCCCTATATTAAAAAAAAGCATACAAAAGTTTTGAAAGACGTGCCACCAAACTTATATCCAGGGGGTGGAAGCTTTTCTACCCTTGAAGACTAGCTAACCTAGTTCTCCAAACACATGTATAAAGAAGAAATAGATATGATGCCATGCAGCCAATAATAACCGATGAGCTATGCGAGAAACGGACAATCAAGATAAACTAATAGTTTCCCCGATGCTGAATTTTGTTCAAAGGAGTTTTAACACGGGAATTAATAAAGATGACATTATACGTTATGGTTCGGCCTCTTTTGATAGCACTGAAATTTTCAAAGTGAAGTAAGAATTTAGCAAATGACTGGGTCTTTAAGTGGTTTGGAACTAATGCAAAACTGAATAATCTGAAAACATTTTTGACACTTTCAGCAAATGTCATGCTAATACTACCTAAGTCCCCAATTTCGTAGTTTACCGCCCAACCGATGTACCCTATATTCCAGAAGTGGCTTACTCTCACCTTTCATCTAAAGGTAATACGTGTGAGCAACTTCTTTATGTCGTTTCGACTCAGTTGGCTGGTTACATTGAATACTTTCCTAAGCTTTGATCAGCTGCGATGGTGAATTCTATAGTCTCTGGTGACGTTACTGTTGCAATAAACAAGTTACCTGCTGAAGTGAAAAATCCAGCAAGGTGTAAAAAGTTACTTGATAGCCTTTCTGGTCATGATTCAATTACTAGTGTTTAGGCAAATCGGGAAAAATTAGTGATTAAGCAGGATAAAACCGTCTCCAAATGTCTCTGTAATGTCCTACAGAACATATTGGAAAACGCTACAGCAAAAGTCACCGCTTGAAAGTACTTTGGCTTGCTGTCTATTTCAACACTTACTTTGATGTTTTTCATTTTAAAGAATGGCCAAGAGTCACAGAGACTGTAAGGTTCAGGAACTCTCGTGCTGTAAAGCAAAGTTTTGCTTATGCTCAATCGCTGGAGCTGTTACTAAAAGATGGTGTGAAAGTCAAAAAATTTTTGTCTACAAGTGACAATCATTACAATTATGGGTGGCATAAATAAAATGAAAAAAATCATTGAAATTACAATCTAAAATATCACAGCAATGAATTTATTGTTGCTACATCCGATTTTATTTATTGGAATTTTTTGAGTATATACAGATTAGAAAAGCTATAATAGTGAGCAAAAATGTTGCATAACTGTAAGAAATATATGATGGCAACAAATTTATTTTCCATAAAAGAAAAGAAAGAGGAAACATGGAAGAGATATACATTTAGATTATCCAAGAATAGAACAATCATCACAGGATAAAAGAAAAAAAAAGAATTAGACAAGAAGTAGAGTAAATTTTTTTTTGAATAATATACCTATCTATAAAAAACCCTCTTTCAATGATGATTTTCGGCAATATTTAAGAATACTTGTGCAGGACACCCCTAGTTTTCCGTTAAAATTCTCTCGAGTTCTTTTGTAGCATAGTTGAGGTTCTTATATAGTATTTTCATTAGCGTTTCTGTCTTGGAAATTTGCTCTGGCCTTCAAAACAGAACTTAGAGATACCCATTAAAAAACAACAAGTATTCCAGCTTTGAACATTTCTCCGTCTACCCAATTCTATCACCAACATAAAAGCACTGTATACACAGATACGATGCTATTTCAAAAAGAAAAAATCAATCAAATTAAAATTATGCTTTCTTTTCAGCATAACGAAGACACAATTTTAAAAATTACGAGCATAAATGCACTCCTGTAAGTAATCAAACTGAAAGAATCGATTTGCCAATTAACTGCACTATAATTATATTTGAAGTAAGAGACTATTTATTTTATAATTATTAATATAATAATTTAGCAGTATAGATTAAAGAGTGCAAAGATACTGCACTTGTTTTTCTAAGATATGAGCAAGAATGTCCTTTCAATTTATTCAATCTTTTTATCTAGGTCTCTTCTATAGAACCTAACTCTAAGATCGTGAAGTAGTAAGTATATGATAAGCTATAAGAAAACGATATAATAAAGTTCTAGTTAAACAAGTTTTTCAATTATTATTAAAATAAAGGAAAAATAGATGTCCTGGATTCTTTATTTTTACTGTTTGTTGAATCCAAAAGCAGTTTCTTAGCTTAGGAAGGCCATACAATGAACAAAAGGAGCATACAGGCCATACAAAGAGCAAAAGGAACATACAGGCCATATTAGGATCAAAAGGAGCAAACAGGTCATAAAGGAGCAAAAGAGCTTGGATGAGCAGTTAGTGAGGGGAGAGCAAAAAAGATAATTTATTCCAAAAAAGTAAAGAGTTCTATTTCTTTTAAAATTTGAGAAGGGGAGAGAAAGGAGCAAAAACAAGAATTTCACGGATAATTTAATGAATTTAAGATTGAAAACCCTTGATTTTTATTTGAATTTTACAATTACTTGATGCCTGTTATGTTGCAACCACTTTTTATGTAAAAATAAACGCCATTGCACAAAAAGACGGCAACAGCAAACAGTTTTCCACAGAGTTCGTTATAAATTACTGCTCAGCTCTAAAATTCAACATAGAAAAGGAAAAGGACGTCAATCGACTGGACATAAAAGACAAAGAAAGAAGTGATAAAAAAGAAAAAAAGAACAGCTCTAAAACTTAAAACCGGCCCTATATATAGAGGACAAAATTAAAATCTGCGTTTGTTTTATTCATCCTTCGTTTTTAGTTCTACTAAGATGTCCTCACTAGAGGATCATTGGTTGATACTAAACAAGAATAGAGGACAAGAAAAGACAAGAAAAGGCTAAGAAATTCCGGTCAGGTTAAAAAGCTTAGAAAAGATACAAAATGTCAGAAGGGGAGCTATAGAACAAGCAAATAGCTAGAAGAACTCATCTTATAGGGAACGGAAACCGCATAGTTAAAAAGTGGGTAAGAATTTTGCATCGTCAAGACATTTAACACAAACAAAACTTAACATGTGATACCATAAATATTAATTAGCACATTTTCAAAATAGAACAAAAAAGCACCATTAAGTAACAACATGAGTTCATTTGGTCTGCAAAAAAAAAATAATGTCATTAGTCATTCGCTTGGACGGAGAAAGACTAGAAAAGAATTTTAGCAAAGCAGGATCAAAATTATCTTGATTACACAGAGTTTATTAGGAATTACTTCTCAGCTCTAAAATTCAACCTAGAAAAGAAGCTCATTTTGGCCATCCTTCGTTTTTAGTACTGCTAAGATGTCCTCGCTTTTATGCTTATGATGTGTTTTATTTTGTTGTTCTAAAAACATAGTTTTAACTGAAAAAATGCCTTACAAGCCATAGCCAGATAGATTAGTAACTACAGATACAATTTCAATCAACCACATGGAATGTCGACCACGATAAAAATGGAAAGGATGCCTACTTGAAACCTTAGAAAATTTGCCTGATTTCGAACAAGGTGGGAAACAACCCTTAAGCATCAAGTGATCCTTATAAGAATCACACCATCAGACCCAGGGTATCAGAGAACCCTCTTGTAAAGGTTTCAAACTCTTATATAGAAAAATGTGATTTTTTTTCTCGTAGAAAGATCACAAAAAATGTTTATTAGTTCATGTTAAATATGTTTGCTACTCATACTACAACTGTTGCTACATTGCAAGCAGAGGGTATTAAGCTGAAGCTTTCAAGGAACGTTTAGACGGACGCTGAAATAAATCAAAACGAACATTGGTCATGAATATTGTCAAAAGGTTGACAAATCAATATCTCAAAAACAGCTCAGATTATTAAGTTAGAATTTTCTGGGTAAGTTTTGGCAGATTTTGAACTCAAAAGAAGATGCTAAGTGTATACTTTTAAAATCGTTCGATATTTCAAACAACTTCTTATATCTGAAAAGTACAAGAGAAAACATTACAAGAGAAAAAAGGAAGATGGTGTAGTAAAGCTGACTAATTAAGTAGGAATTTGATTTTAGTAAAAATATTAAGACACAAAATACAAAATGCAACATTTTGAAATACCACTTTTTATTATGATATAAGCGCACATCCTTGTAAGTATAGGCTTGTAAAGGAAATTGAAAAATAACCGCTTTTTTGCTTATGTACGTATGTAATCTGAAATGAAACGGTTAACCTATGACATAAAAGACACATTTTATGGGATCAAGCAATTTTTTCTATTTAAATTACCGGACTGACCTCTGTTGAGTTTAATTAGGAATACCTTGGACTTTTGTAAGTGTTTTGATGTTTTATGTTTTGTAACTGGAATATTGTATTTGTTTTACACTGTGGGACGTTTAGTCCCAGTGCCGTATGTATAGCCATTTCCCTTATGCCGTTTGTGTTGAGTTAAATAAAGCAATTGTATTATACCAAACTTCTCTATGAAACATTATTTAAGCTTCTCGTTAATTCCCAGTAGGGACTCTTCAGATAATAGGTCAGGCTGTCCCTATGGAAACACTAGCCAAATTTTTATCACCTTAGGATCTTACTCACAATCCCCCCAAGGGCAAGGTTAACAACTGTTACAGTAACACAGAAAAATCTACCACAACTGGTGGCTTGCCGAATAAGTGGGTCGAAAAGACTAAATAAAGTTGTAGATAAAAACGTAAATGACTCTACCAGAAGGCAAATTGACTTCACAAACAACGCTACTTGACATTGCAAAAATTATACCAGAATACGCGAGAATTTCAGATGTGGATAAATTCATCGAAAAATTGAGAATTTTTGACGATTTAACAGAAATAATTGACGATTAAGTGATAATGCGTAGCAGTTAGATTAAGGGGAAGTGTGCTAAAATATTTTGAATCAATTAAAGAAAAGAAACAAAAGACATTGAAACTGTAATTGAATCCTTTAAAAATTAAATTTAAGAAAACGAGTTTTTTTAACGGAAAGTAAGGAGCAACGTTAAGACTTAAAACGAACAGAAATTACTTCGTATATGATAGGGCTGGTTCCTCATCAATACCCCGGTCTTTGCACTAAAGTTTGACACTTTCTCTTAACTATACTTTTTAAAACAGTAAAAAGCTTTAGCGTAAAGAGCGGAACGTTGATGAGGAAGCATCTCCTTTCATATACGAAGTAAATTCTGTTCCTTTTAAGTCTTAACGTCAATCCTTACTTTCCGTTAAAAAACTTGTTTTTTTTAAATTTAATTTCTGAATGTTTTGAATCAATGCATGTTTTGATTTTGGCTCTCCGCAGATGAATAATTAAAACAAAATTTGCATATTTTTTGTTTTTGCTAAATGGCTTTATCATAGTTTTGATCGAATAATTTTGAGAAAAAAAGGAGCGGGGGAGGAGGCCTAGTTGCCCTCCAATTTTTGGTTACTTAAAAAGGCAACGTGAACTTTAAATTTTTTTACGAATGTTTTTATTAGTAAAAGATATACATAACTTACAAATTAGCTTACGTAGCGAACTTCTGTATTCTCATGTTTTATTACGTATACAAAGGGGTTCACCCCCTCGTCAGAACCTCGCTTTTTACACTAAAGCTTAAATTTTTTTCCAATTTCTTAAGAATGCCATTGAATCACAAAAGCCGTAGAATAAATAGTTGAAATTACTAAAAATACTTTAGCTTTTAAAAGAGCGAGGTATTAGGAGGAGGTGAGCCTATCATATGCGTAATAATTTCTGTTCGTCTTAAATTTTAATGCTTCTCCTTACTTTCAGTTGAAAAAACTTTTTCATATTTATTTTTTCATTGTATATTTTTAAATAATGCTAGATAATCTTGCGCTCCCTTCATGAAAATCTTCTTCTCCAATGACAAATTCCTCCAAGGAAAGTTCCCCCAGCATATTCCCCTCTTCTCAACTCCTCCCCCCCCCAACCTAAAAATCCCCCTGAAAACGTCTGTACACTTCTGAATAACCATTACTATATGTAAGCACTAGTTAAAGTTTGTAACTTGTGGCCCCTCCCACGGGGACTGTGGGGGAGTAAGTCGTCCCCTAGGACATAGTTATAAGGTTTTTGACTACTTTGAATAAAATGGCAATCTCAGAATTTTGATCTGGTGACTCTGGGAAAATAATTAGCGTGGGAGGGGCCTAGGTGCCCTCAAATTTTTTTTGGTCACTTAAAAAGGGCACTACAACTTTTCATTTTCGTTAGAATGAGCCCTCTCGCAAGATTCTAGGACCACTGGGTCGATACGATCACCCCTAGGAAAAAAACAAACAAATAAACACGCATCCGTGATCTGCCTTCTGGCAAAAAATACAAAATTCTACATTTTTGTAGGTAGGAGCTTGAAACTTCTACAATAGGGTTCTCTGATACGCTGAATCTGGTGGTGTGATTTTCGTTAAGATTTTATGACTTTTAGGGTTTTTCTTCGCCTATTTTCTAAAATAAGGCAAATTTTCTCAGGCTCGTAACTTTTGATAGGTAACACTAATCTTGATTAAACTTATATATTTGAAATTAGCATTAAAATGCAATTTCTTTGATGTAGCTATTGATATCAAAATATCATTTTTTAGAGTTTTGCTTACTATTGAGCCGGGTCGCTCCTTACTATAGTTCGTTACCACGATCTGTTTGAAAGGTTCATAGATAAGAGTGTTTCTGAGAGGCTAAGAGCGGAGGTAGTTACTTTTACAACTCAACTAGTATTCAGGAGTATGCAGACAAGATTTGTCGGCCTGTAAGCTTATAGTTAGGCAAAAGCGGAAGTGACGAAACAATACAAAAAGTAAAAGTACAAACTTTTACACAAGGGAGACCAAAAAAACTGCTAAGACTAATATTATCACGTTAGCCTGAAAATCTCAAGCAGACTATAAGTTTGGCAGAAACGGAAGCAAAAATTGATGAAGTTGTGACAAAAATTTTATCAGATGTCAATAAATAACACAGTAAACATATATTACTTTAACCATGGAAGAGGGCAAAAACGTGTCAAATTTGGGGAGACAGATCGTGAACCTAAGAGGCACGAAGGGGCCCAAGGGTCATCTTCTAAGGAAATAGCCGACCGATTCCACGACCTTGAGTCCTTAGCGGCATGGAACTATAGAAAATATGGGTGTCCACCACCACGGATAGTATGATAATCAATAATGATAGGTAAAAGACATATAAAAGTAATTATACACTCCGTAGAAGTGAGAAGACTAACGGACAATATAGAAAAGATTTCGTTGGCATTATTGTAGCAAACCAAATCACCATGCGGCAATTTTTGGCATAGAGCCAGAACATAAGGAAGGGCCAGTATATAAAACGAGACACCAGTTCGGAAAACAGAGTGGTAAAAATTTAAATAATGATTTACTATAATGGTTAATGATAATGATTTAATAATGATTAATGATAATAATGATTTACCGATTTTACGCTGTTTTAAAATTGAGTGTTTCCAAAACATACCGTGTTTACTTGATACAGGTGCGTCAAAACGTTAATTAGAAAAAAGGTTCTTAAGAGGTTTCCTTCTATTGTACAAAATCTCTGTTTCTGTTAAGCTGTTAAGTTTCTGTTAAGCTACATTATCACAGATGCTATATATGCTAGAGTGTATGGATATTCAAAGCTTACTTATCTAGATGCTCCCAACCGACTTTTACCCATGTAATCATTTATTGTCGTTTCAAAAGAATACCATTTGAAAAAAAATTGAAAATAGGTATTAAAAAAAGAAAGAAAGTGAAAAGTGTTGAAAGTCTAAGTAAAACAAGCCAAATTTCCAAATTATTCACTCACCGTAAAAAGACGTTCAAAAATTTCTTGTGAGTAGCTAGGGTGTCAAATCATGCAAATAGAAGGGGGGGGAGGTAAAATTTATTATTAAAAACCTAGATGGGGCAAAATTTATTATATAAAATATAGGGAGGGGGTGGAAAACTATGCTCTACCCTTTTCTCACAGAGCTGAAAATATTTTGGTTGATAAAACCACTTTATCAAACTACCGAACTTTGACAACAAAGCAAAATGAAATAATATTATAATGTGCACCTAAAAAAATAATATTTTAAATCTATTAAGAGCAAAATTTCACTGTTATTTTATATTAAATTTTGTAATAGTTACAAAAGATAATATTTGTAATTCAGTTCAGTTCCTTTCTTTATTACAACAAATATTTACAATAGCACTATAGGCTCCATGGCCCATAGTAGGGGGGCTAAATAACACAAAATTTAAAACAAATAAACAAAAGAATTCACTTCATTAAGTTTGTATAATAATAAAAAAAAACTGAAGCAACAAGAGAAGACACCACTCCCTGATCGATCCCAACATTTAAAACCTATCGATCCTTTGACCCCATCCAGTGCATAGGGCAAAAACAGCTACTATCCATCCCAAAAATTGCTGCCCCATGATTCCTTGTTGAAAAGTATTACCCTTGTTGAAATAAGGAATAACCCTTATTTCTTAAATAGGAAATAGAAATAAGGAATAGAAGAAACAGAAATAGGAAAAATAAGAAGTCAAAGAAGAAATAAGAACATTCAGTTCTGGAAGATGAAAAATCCTATACCTCAATACATAATAATATTTTCCTATACCATATTACATGAATAAAACCTCAAAACTTACGTCTAAGAGAATTTCTCTGTGACCAAAAGAGGAAATGGTAAGAGAAAATGAGAGCAATAAGCAACGCTATCTAGCTAAAAAAAAAAAAAAAAAATCAACATCATACAAGTTTCATCAAAATACTTATTTTTTAAAAGTAGTCTTTTCGTTTTGCCTTAACCTTGATCAAGGATGATGGAGGTATTTCTCCAAAAAATAGACCCATCTGTGCCGCGTTTGTTCTTTAACTAACAAAGTCCTTCCCAAATTTACTTCTTCAACCGCCCCTTTTCATGAAAAAATATAACTCAGGGCCCCCCTGCGGATTATTTATTTTCAAATTTTAATAGCAAATAAACAGAAAAGAGTCAAAAATAATAAATCTAACTTTTTCGTAAATCATACTAAAGAAAGGAAGAAATTAGAAAAACTGATGCTATTAATAAAACAATTTTTATTATAAAGTATAACAAAGTGACAAAATTATCTACAATGAGATTTGTTTTTCGACAAAATCTTTAATCTAGCTGTCGAGATTAGAATAGAAAAGTAATGCAAAACAGTTCAAATATACAAAATCGTCTCATTGAGGAAGATGAAACTTGTTTGCTGCTAATTTAGTTAGCCTTGGGGCAATAGTAGTCTTATGACACCTACCCTATTCTGAAAAATCATTTTTTTCTGTTTGAAAAACAGACAATAAAATATAATTACAAAAACAAACAAGGAGCGTTTTCTCACCTCATCAGAAATTATTAGACCATTATAAACATGAAAAAAAAAATCTAAAATTTGTAATTTCATATGCTTAATAAGATTTATTATTTAAATCTGTATTGTTTAGGATAAAACTAATTTGTTCATTTGGTTGCATATTATTTTTTTGGGTTAGACAAGGTGTGAAAAATAGCAACAGACAAAAGTGCTATAATAAAGATATGATGGAAATTGTAAGACGAATTTAGGTTGAGTAACAGGGGAGTCTGAAGTTATTATTATCTCACCATTATTTACTTTTAAAAAAACCAAGACATTTCTTAAAATAAACTAATAGTTTTAAAGGGAAATGAAAAAATAAAAAAGGCTTAAACAATGAATAAAACGCATCATAATTAAGATTTAAAAACTAGGCTTTTTTTAAATCTCAACATTAATTTACGATTTTTTATGGGATAGCCAAACTATTTGTTTAAAATGAAGTGCATTTTGTGGTAAAAATCAAATGAAAAAAAACAAGTTTTTTCCACTGAAATTAAGGAGCAACATTAAAAATTTAAACGAACAGAAATTAATAGGTATATGAAGGGGATTGTCCAGTCCTCGACACCTTGCTCTTTACGCTAAAGTTTTTTTAGTTCTTTGAAAAAGTCGTCTTGCTGCTCTAATTAAACGACCCCAGTATTTCAGGAGTCATTCTTAAAGAATTGCGAAAAAATTCAAACTTAAGGGTAAAGAGAGGTTTTGAGGTGGCAACCTCCTTCACATAGAGACGAATTTCGATTTGTTTAATTTTTAATGTTACTTCTTACTGTCAGTTGAAATAAACTTGTCTTTTTACTATATTTTTGATCATTTTTTAAAATATTTTCAGAAAATATGACCCCATCTCCACGGAAGAACCCCCTTACCATGGAAGTATCCTCTGGATAATTCAATCCCAGTGAAAATTTACCCCGGACAGTTACTTTTAACCGCTCCTCGCGTAAAATTGAGACGGAAAAGAGAAAGCAAGACCTATAAAAAGAATTTTGTATAAGAATTCTGGCAAATTCTCTTGACAAGTTCACTCCCTGGAAACTTACCTTTTTATGGCATATTCCCCTGTGGAAAAACCCCCAGCAGACAATTCGTCCCCTCTCCACCTGAAAATGTATGCATGTATCTTAATAACAAATACTATACGTAAACAATAGGTAAATATTATGACTTAAATACCTTCCCATGGGGCTGTACGGAGAAGTTCATGTTATACCCAAAGAATCAGCTATTAGGTCTTTCAACAACGATGAACAAAATGACTATCTCAAAATTTTTATAGGACGATTTTGGGAAAAAGTAGCGGGGAGATGGGCTAGTCACCCTTCAATTCATTTGCTCACTTGAAAAGGGTACTAGAACATTCAACTTTCGCTCGAATGAGCCCTCTTCCAATATTTTAGGACTACTGGGTGAATACGATTACCCCAGGGGAAAACAAACAAACCAAAAAAAAAAAACTAAACACGAATCCGTGATTTTCTTCTGCCAAAAATACAAAGTTCCACATTTTTGAAAACAGGAGCTTGAAACCTATGCATTAAGGGTGTCTGATACGCTGAATCAGACAGTGTGACTGTGTTGCGAGAGCAACACTTTGGTTCTGTCCCGGTTTTCTTTTTTTTTCCTATGCCGCCGATCTCAGCTTATTCCTGGAAACTTGTAAGAGTCTAACCTGTGCGGTTTTTACGGAAAGTGTGGACCTCAGGCCGGAATAATGAATATGACATTACATTTTGGGAAGCTCTGCAGAACTCTTGCCTTGGGCCAAAAGGGATGGTTTTTGCTTCTCCACGAGCCAGGGACAGATTTTTAGGGACTGTTTCATTCTTTTTTCGACAATCAAGAAAATATTATCAGGCTCGTAACCTTTGATGGATAAGACTAAACTTAATGAAATTTTTTATATTTGAAATCAGCATAAAATTTGTTTCTTTTGATATATATTTTTGTATCAAAATCCGTTTTTATATAACCGTTATTTCGAGTTTTGGTTACTATTCAGCCGATTCTATGATTTTTGTATTAAGTGTATTTTATGATGGAAATAACGGTTTTTAGCAGTTCTTAGCCATTATGAGATGGCCAGAACCCTAATTTAAGGGCTTAGAAACCTATTTTTAGGTACGTTTTGTTTAGAATGTATTATATGGTAGAAATAAAACATTTAGTCATTACGAGACACCCTGACCCTCTAAATTAACCGCCGATAAAGTTATTTGTAAGTACGATTTGTTAAAAATGAATTGTATTTTATGTTAAAAATGAAGTTTTTTTTAGCAGTAGTTGGCCATTATGAAATAGCCAGACCCATAAATTAATGGCAAATGAACTTATTCATAAATACTATTTGTTTAAGATGAAGTGTAATTTATGGTAGAAATTATGATTTTTAACTGTTCTTAGCTATTATGAGATAGCCAGGTCCCATAATTAAGGGCTTATAAACCTATTTGTATATTTGATTCATTCAGAAGAAAGTATATTTTATGAAAGAAATAAAAAAAAACTTAGATGTCCTTGGCTATTACTATATACAAAGACCCCTAAATTACGGGTCTATAAACTTATTTGTAAGTACAATTGTATAATCGAAGTGATTTTTCTGGTAGAAATAACAATTTTTTAGCAGTCCTTAGCTAATACGAGATAGCCAGGCCCTTAGTAATTAATACTAAGAATTTTTGAACTCTTAGAAAATTAACTAACGGACTCGGGACTCAAGTGAGTCAATTGTCTCTCTTTTTTATGTATTGCTGCATCTGAAAGGACTATTCCATTTCCTTCTCTTTTACTTTCCTCCTTTGTGTCAAAATTTATAAAAAGTGTTTCTGAACTCTTAGAATATCAACCAACGGGCTCAGGAGTTGAATGAGTTAAATATGCCGTTTTTTAAACTTATTCGGCCTATAAACTTATTTGTAAATATGATTTATTTACAGTAAAGTACATTTAAGGTAAAAAATAAAGATTTTTAGCCGTCCTTAGCCATTAAGAAATAGCCAGGTCTATAAATTAAGGGCCAATAAACTTATTTTTAAGTACGATTTGTTTAAAATGAAGTGTATTTTATGGTAAAATTAAATAAATACAATTTTTTTCTTCACAAAAACTGAAAATAAGGAACAGCATGAAAACTTAAAACTAACAGAAATTATCGCGTAAATGAAGGGGGTTGCCCCCTCCTCTAAACCTCGGTCTTTACGCTAAAGTTTTTCAGTACTTTTAAAAAGGCCATTTTGTTCTAATTAATGTTTTTGTGTTTCAGGAATCATTCTTAAAGAATTGGGACACAATTCAAATTTTAGCGTACAGATGGGGGTCCTGAGGAGAGGGCAACCCCCAACATATAGAAATTAATACTGCTTGTTTTAAGTTTTAATGTTGCTCCTTACTTTCAATAAAAAAAAAACTTATTTTTCCTATTGAGCTTTGGTTATTTTTAAATAATTCCAGGAAATCTGATCCCACCTCCACGGACGGAACCCCCCCCCTTACCATAGAAATATATTCTATGTAATTTAATCCCGGTTAAAATCTACCCCAAACAATTACTCTTAACCACTCCACGCTTAGGATTGAGATGGGAAAAAGAAAGCAATACATAAAAAAAGAATTTTGTATGAGAATTCTGGCAAATTTCCACAGTCTATAATTTCCCTTGACAAGTTCACTCCCAGGAAACTTCAACCCCATAGAAAATTCCCCCGTGGAAAAAACCCCAGCAGAAAATTCCCCCTCCCCCCTGAAAATGTATACATGCATCTTAATAGCAACTACTATTGGTAAACAATAGATACATTTTATAACTTAAACACCTTTACCCAGGGGCTGTGGAGGGGGCGGGTCATGTTATACTCAAGGGCATAGTTTTTGGGCCTTTCAACTAGGATGAAGAAAATGGCTATCTCAAAAAAATTTATCGCAGCATTTTGGAAAACAAAATTTGGCAGGGAGGTTGCCTAGTTGCCCACAAATTTTATTGGTCAATTAAAAAGGGTAGTAAAACTTTTCGGTTTTCTTGAAAAAGATTTTCTTGTCATAGATTTGCGGTGGCCATCTTATTACCCCGTATTATATTCAGCTGCCTATCTGATTTGAAAGTCGTGACCAATCGTAATAGTTGCGATAACAATCTTACACAATTGATTTTAAGCGTTGATTGGGGTAGTTTTTGATGCCGGGTTCTTTTTCATAGTCCAACATGGAGAATTATTTAAAATATCTGTTACCTCAACAACACCCCCTGATACTGAAAAAGTGCCAAATCATGGACAGTGCAATAGATTTTATAGATAGCTATAAAAATCTTAAGAGGATTGATTTACCTGTACTGCTTGCTGGAACTGTAGTAATAAAGAACAGTCTTCAAATTAAAAACTTCGGTAGGAAAACAAACTCGATTCTACATTTTGAGTAATAGGTGGGGATGAGTAAAAGAAAGTAGAGATAGGAAGGAGGTCCGAGTAGAATCATTCTTTAAAAACTTTGATCTTTTGACTGACAAGGGAAGCAACAACATGATTTAAGTTAAAGTTGAGGAAATTTGCTCAGTATATGAAGTTATCCTTCTTAGGCCACTTTTTTAAGAAACCTGACTAAAAGCTTGCACACAGACGCAAATCGTCAATCAGATTGTTCTTGTTATAATTTGTAGGCATATACACGCTAATTACTACATGAGCTTCAACCTTTGCTGAATCAACATTTTAATCAGGGTTCCTTAAGTAATTACAAATAAAAAAAAAAGTTTTTTTAACTGCAAGTAAGGAGCGACATTAAAACTTAAAACGAACAGAAATTATTCCGTATATTAAAAGGGTGGTTCCCTCCTCAACACCCCGCTCTTTACGCTAAAGTTTGACTCTTTGTTACAACTCTACTTTTTAAAACAATAATAAATACATAAATGATGAAACCTATATATTTTAAATCAGCAAAATCAGTATATTTAAAATTTTTCAATTTATTTTCTTGACTCAGGATGACTCAGGATGCAATTTCTTGGTTAAGTAGACTTCACGAAGAGCAGAAGAGCTGAGATGAGCAATAAATTCGGTAAATGTGGAATCGGTAAATTATGAATATAGGTTCCAATTTTATCGAGTTTTCAACTGTTATTTTTAAAAGACAGACTCTGACTTTTAACCCTGAATATTTTAGGGGCAAAAATCATATCTAACTTGTAAAAAAAATTTGTAGCACAGAATATTTCAATACAATTTTTTCTTTTACAATTCTATGTAATGTTAGAGATAAGATCTGAGGGTAAAACTGTGAATACAAGTCCAAAGTTTTTGAATGTCAAAGTCGAACTCCAGCTTCACCCAACTTAGCCTTTGGGTTAGCCATTACTCTATAAGGTGCGAAATATCAAATTTTATAAGCATTTGATTCAATTCCCTTCAACAAGGGTATTCCCAGCGGCAATAAGTGAGCAAAGGAATGGCAGGTGGTCTTAATGGAGGTTGGGTTAATAAACACTCTAAACGATAACAAATAAAGTGCCAAACTTACAGTAATCATTAGACGATTCTTGGCGGTTACCTCCCCCCTCCACCGCGGAAAATTGATTTTTCTCAATTTGAGAATTTTATTTGATTTTTTTTTTTTTTTTTTTTTTTTTTTTTTTTTTTTTTTTTTTTTTTTTTAGTTTCGTTCATAAGTCTTAAGGAAAGAAATAAAGAGGAATTAAAAGAACACACCATAATTATGTTAAAAACTTAAATGAACAAAATAAAATATGTTAAAAAGAAAACGATCAAAAATGGGGTTTTTAAAGACCCAATGAAAATACTGAAGAAAACACAGAAAGCTAATATTTCTAGAGATCAACCGCCTCTCTTCTTCAGCACAAACAAAATAATATGATAAAGGAAAACACAAAAACCAAAAAACAAACGCAGAAAGTACAAGAAAACCATTGAAAAAGAGTCTAAAAGAGGTGCATATGAAATGCAATGGTTAAAATCAGAAATCAGGTGACCTAGTTCTCAAATTTATTCAATTGCTGATTCGTTTGTAAAATTTTAGGAAAGTTCATCTCTTTTGAAAGCAAAGTTGGCTACGGGAACCAACAAATTCTTATTGTTTAAGTTTTTGCAGACGAAAGCGTTTTCAAATTTTACAAGCTAGTTTTTCTTATGTTCCAAGTGTAAAACTACCACAAATCACCATTAATAAATAAATGAAACCCAAAACGATCCAAAAATTACATTAGATATACTACTCAAAGTCAAGATGAGCAAATATTAAAAGGAGTAGGGCTGATAATGTCCGCCGTTCTTACTAGACAAATGACCTAGATCTACAACCAGTTAGATGTCATTATGAATCGTGAAAATTCAGATATGCCCTCCCTGGCCCCTAATATAGATGACCTTGAAAAGCCATCGTATGCAGTTATAGTGAAAAGCCTCCTCATAACCTAGACAAGCCCGGTCTTAGAAAGGAATTTTTTGAAGAAGGTGTGTAGGAAGACTTGTGATAAAATTGTCGAGCTAAAGCCAAATAAAGTAAACTGGCATGTCCTCACTGCTTTAAAAGCTGATGCAGTAGTTGTGGTACGGGCACTCGCGAGCAGTAGCCTGAACGTCGAGGCCAAGACTAAAACCATTGCCTACTTAGGAATCATCAGAGGTATCCCGGTTGACTTTTGAGAAGATGATACACGATCGCTAAGTTCAAAATGCATTATTACCGAGCAAATTGGTCACTCCCGTTTGTTCTAGTTACAGTTCGAGTCAAAAAGTGATCTAATGAATATGGTTGTACATCCACAAGTGGTTGCTTTCGAGAAAATCCGGCTTTCAGAATTTTGTTTCTTCCTCCAAGGTGTTACAAATATCAAGCCTATGAGCTCATTTTTGCCAAGTGCAACTTATCTTGTTTTTGTTAAATTTGCAGCGAAGGAGGACACTCTAGTTCTAAAGATGATCTCTGTTCTAGACCGACAAAACGTGCACTATGTAAGTCTACTGATCATCCCTGCTATAGCTACAAGTGTCCCATAGCTAAATCTCTGCTAAAACAGATTTCGAAATAATGCTGCGACCAACTTCGATTCTATCATGGAAAATTAAATAAAAAAAAAACAAGTATTTTTTTACTGCGAGTAAGCAGCGACATGAAAACTTAAAACGAAAAGAAATTATTCCGTATGCAAGAGGGCTGTCCCCTCTTGCACACTTCACTCTTTACGCTAGTGTTGGACTCTTTCTCACAACTCTATTTTTCAAAACAACAAGGGCTAAGAGCTCATATGGCACTTGTGACGAGGCGAGAAGAGCTAAGAGCCAAGAGATCATATGGTATGAGCTGTAACAAAATTCTATGAATCAATAGATTGATTTAAAAAGGAAAATAAGAGGCTTGATGCCGGTCAAGATTTAAAATAAGAGCTCTGAGTCACATAGTCCTTCTAAATATCAAAATTTATTAAGATCCGATCACCCACTCGTAAGTTATAAATACCTAATTTTTTCTAATTTTTCCTCTCCCTTTTGCCCCCCAGATGGTCGAATCTGGGGAAACGACTTTATCAAGCCAAATTGTGCAGCTCCCTGACATGCCTACCAATTTTCATCGCCCTAGCACGTCCAAAAGCACCGAACTCGCCAAATCACTGAACCCTCCCCCCAACTCCCCCGCATAAGGTTTGGTAAAATTTAGCATCTTCTCATCATTAACGCAGCAACTCTCGCCACATATATCAGTGATTATTCTAAGGATTTTAGTGAGGTCAAATTCCTTTCGGGGGGGGGGGGTACTGCTTATGATCCCTATATAGGCATTTTAAGACATCGCATTATTTAAAAATTAGGGACTTCCGTACAATCCAGAAAATACTCGAGAATTTCGCCGAATGTAAGATCTAAGAAAACTGGCTTCATAGCCACAAAGACAAATCTCGGGTGGCAGAATGTATTAGACTTGTTTTAGCAAAAAATACTGTCACCAGAGATCTCAGTGATTATTCTAAGGACTTTAGTAAGGTCAAATTCCTTTGGGGGAGGAGGTTACTTCTTAAGATTCCTATGTAAGTGTTTTAAGACATCGTATTATTTAAACATTAAGTACCCCCGTACAATCCAGAACATACCCGAGAAGTTTGCCGAATGTAAGATTTAAGAAAACCGGTTTCATAGCCACAAAGACAAATGGCGGGTGACGGAATTTATTAAACTTGTATAATTTCTGCTATATATTTGCACATTAAGGCGCGGGGGAAAGGTTAGGTTACTTTACCCCCACCCCTTCTAATATGCAAATATATAGCCTAAATTATATTATTATATGAACTAAAGTACGGTATTTTCATCATGTTTTAGTACGTTTCATTATGATTTACATAGCTTAACTTCTCGAGTATGTTCTGGATTATACGAGAATACCAAAAATTGTAATTCAGTGGATGATGACGTAGGAGAATCGTAGTGGTAAATGATATGGATGATTCAAGTGTAATAAATACCATTTTGAATAGTTAGATAGATAAAATGACTCAAATTAGCATAAAATAATGCTGCAATGACTGAATTTGTCAAAATCTATTATTTATACATCAGCAGCTTTGCTGAGGGCCACCGCTAACAACGATTCCAAACAAATTCGGGTAGAAGAAAAAGTTTTTGAAAGGCTACATTTATCTAATATTTGTTTGCAGTTATTATTACGCCTGGGTGAGTTTTATGCTTTGCTAACATACTGCCATTTCAAATCTCATCGGTGTTCAGTACATTGCCAAGAACTTCTCTCCTGGCAACGCTGTCGAAATTTTTAATCTTATTCGTACTTGGAAGAAAACGTTGGCTCCTTGAAATATATTCCATAATCTTTGGATTCTGGGAGAGGGGTAAGAGGAAGCCCTGAAGTTAAGTCTACTAGACCCTTCAAAAAAAGAAAATATTGACCTCAAACGGCACTTTTTCTCTCCCCCGGCGGTAATGCTTAAATGCAGACATTGGCTCTTGTCTGATTAAGCAACTATTGGAGGCAAAACCATAACTTTTTTCTAGTTTGATATCACTAAATTGCGTTTCTTGAGCTAATGTAATTTCCCGACTTTCCCAGCTTGAAAAGGCTATTTCAAGGAACAGGTAATGTATTTGGTAATGACCATTGTAAAGAAGTGGTGAACTTCAAATTCCTTAAAATATAATCCATTTTGTTTCAATATTTGGATTGAATTTAAGTGAAGTTTGGCTTTTATCCCTTAGAGGTAACCAGCCACTTGGGAAGACACAAACTCAGCAGTTTTGGCATTATCTGCTGGTTAAGGGCGAAGAATTGATATCTTTGGCGATCAAGTGAATCGGCAAAACATAGAGGTTTTGTCCCTTGATAGTTGATAGGATATTCTAGAACCTTTTGTTATACGTGAAGTTTCGTTTGTTAGTTTCTTTTTATGTCAAAATTCAATTATTGGAAAATGAAGACAGGAATTGAGTTTAGTTAATTAGCTTTCCGGAGATAGAAGTTCGGTTTCTTGTGCATTTTCTCACAATATTTGGTGAAGTTTGGCTTTTCTACACAGTAATTAGGTCACTTTTCTTGTACAAACCTATACTTAAATGCAAGATGAGATATTTTTAGGACAAGAATAAGGAGACTCACGAGAAAATAAAGAACAAATTAATCATGAAAAACCGCAACCTATGAAATCTGCAGACGTAAAATAAAGCAGGTGACAAGAAAATTGAAACACACATCAAGATAAATCAGTGAAGTAATATTTATCACAACTCTCATTTAGTGTGAATAATTACATGGGCTCTGTAAGGCATCTTGAAGTACATACTTCGTGAAGTTTAGTGTCAGTAAATAAAAGCGAAAACAAATTTGTTATGGCTTTCTTTTTCAAACAGTTCGTGGTAACGAACTGTAGTAAGGAGCGACCCGGCTCAATAGTAAACGAAACTGTAAAAAACGGAATTTTGATGCTAAAATATACATAAAAAGAATCAGATTTTCATGCTGATTTTAAATATATAAGTTTCATCAAATTTAGTCTTTGTCATCAAAAGTTACGAGCCTGAAAAAATTTGCCTTATTTTAGAAAACAGGGGAAACACCCCCTAAAAGTCACAGAATCTTAACGAAAATTACACCATCGCATTCGGCGTATCAGAGAACCCTATTACAAAAATTTCAAGCTCCTATCTACAAAAATGTGGAATTTCGTATTTTTTGCCAGGAGACGAATCACGGGTGCGTGTTTATTTGTTTTTTTTTGTTTTTGTTTTTTCCAGGGGTCATCGTAACGACCAAGAGGTCCTAGAATGTCGCAAGACGGCTCATTCTAACGGAAATGAAAAGTTCTAGTGCCCTCTTTAAGTGACCAAAAAATTGGAGGGCACCTAGGCCCCCTCCCACGCTCATTTTTTCTCCAAAGTCAACAGATCATAATTTTGAGATAGCCATTTTGTCCCGCATAGTCAAAAACTATAATAACTATGTCTTTGGAAATTACTTACTCCCCCAGAGTCCCTGGGGGAGGGGCTGCAAGTTACAAACTTTGACGAGTATTTACATATAATAATGGTTATTGGGAAGTGTACAGTCGTTTTCAGGGGACTTTTTTTGGTTTTGGGGGTGGGGTTGAGGGGAGGGGGCTACGTGGGAGGATGTTTCGAAAATATTCGAAAACCATAATAACTATGTCTTTAGGAATGACTTACTCCCCCATAATCCCTGGGGGAGGGACTGCAAGTTACAAACTTTGACCCGTGTTTACATACAATAATGGTTATTGGGAAGTGTACAGACGATTTCAGGGGGCTTTTTTGGTTTGGGGGGTGGGGTTGAGGGAAAGGGGCTACGTGGGAGGATCTTTCTTTAGAGAAATATGTCATGGGGGAACAGAAATTCAATGAGAAGGGCGCAGGATTTTCTAAAATTACTATAAAAAACAATGAAAAAATAAACATGGAAAATTTTTTTCAATTGAAAGTAAAGAGTAGTATTGAAACTTAAAACGAACAGAGATTATTACGCATATGAGGGGTTCTAAAAATACTTTAGCATAAAGAGCGATGTATTTAGGAGAAGATAAATACCTCGCTCTTTATGCTATAGTATTTTTAGTAATTTCAACTATTTATTCTACGGCCTTTCTGATTCAGGGTTCATTCTTAAAGAATTGGGAGAAAACTTACGATTTAGTGTAAAGAACGAGGTATTAACGAGGGTACAAACCCCCTCATATACATAATAAAAATTAAAGAATATAAAAGTTTACGTAAGTTACTTCTTAAGTTACGTATATTTTTTACTAATAAAAAAATTCATTAAAAATGAAAATTTATGGTTGCCTTTTTATGTAACCGAAAAATTGCATGGCAACTAGACCTCCTTCCCCATCCCTTATTTCTCAAAATCCTGATCAAAACTAAGAGAAAGCCATTTAGCCAAAAAAGGAATTAATATGCAAATTTCATTTTAATAATTTATGTGTGGAGAGCCAAAATCAAACATGCATTAATTCAAAAACGTTCAGAAATTACATAAAAAAAAACTAGTTTTTTTAACTGAAAGTAAGGAGCGACATTAAAACTTAAAAAACAGAAATTACTTTATTTACTGCTCTGTTTTATTTGTTTGCTATACTCAACTCGAATCAGAGTTTTTTTTGCAAGTTTAATGGGGCCGTCTAGTATCAGTAAATTCTCCACGATAAAACGCTACTGTGAGTAGATCTTTTGCCTACAAAGCAAAAATTGATTCAAAATTGTCTAAGACACAGCCTTTTTCCGCTTACTTAAATTTTAGAAAATGAGTAAATAAGCAAGGTAAAAAGCACAACTAAATAAAGCATTCCACTCCTCTGAATGAATCATAGCTAAATAGACTTTCTTTTGCGCCAAACTGAACCAAAAATAGCCAAGAATGTTCAAAATGTAACCAAGATATGCTCCTTTAATGTAAAATGTAACCATGAAGTTCTAATAAATGCTCCTTATGATTGATTGCCACTATCCCAGGAAGAATTTTAGTCATAGGGAAAGTGGCAACGACTGTTACAGATATTCTGTAACAGAATATGTTGCCACTTAGCACAATTTTGGGCGTGTGCAAATTTGAGCATGTTGGAATTACAATACGATGAAGAGGATAAAAATTTTAGACTCGCACCAAACGTTGAACATCTCATAAAAGAAGAGCAAGTTTTAAGTTATGTCAATTACACAATGAATTTCTGAAATTTATATATAGACTCTCACTGGTATTGAATTTGTATGTTACCTCCTTTGTATTAATCTTCATTAGCCAAGTGTAATTTTTAATGTGATCTTTTTCAGAAGTAAGATGCAGAAGATATTTTAGTAAATTCAGTATTATTAGAACAAGGCTAATGATTGTGATGCCAGTGAGCTGCTCGAAGCAGTGGTACTTTTTAATGTCTTGCGAGCAGTAGCTAAATATGATAAAATCAAATTTAAATATATTTTGGAAGTGTAAATAAAATTTTTAAACCAAATTACCGTATTTTTTTAATAAAAATAACTGTTTTTTATTTGTGTTAATGAACCAAATTCACTGTCACGCTTGTCTAAGAGGATTTATTTTTGCAATGTTGTGTCTATGCTTTGTCTAGCCATTCAACAGTCTGTACAGTACAAGTAACAAAATGTATTAAAATAAATCATCAGGGTTCAGCCAATAAAAAAAAAAATGGAAAAAAAAAGTAAAGGATGTTTTCACTTGTAGCTAATCTGGCCATATTATGTTTCTAAGTATTTGCCAAAAAAAACGGTGGCACTGGTCGAGATAGCTCAAAGAGTTAAGGTGATTGGTGCCACTGGGGTTTTAGGAGTCTCGGCAAAATGCAAGCTTCCACATTTGGCAATAAGCCTAAGACAAGAATAATACAGAGCGATGATCGAGCTGGATGTCTACAGGTTTCCTCAAGAAAGAATCACACTCAACTTTCTCGTACAAGAGGACCGAATCATATCGAGATAGTTCCATCGTGGAGAGATTTATTTTGGCATCTATACGGCTCAACTCCCAAGCAATTTTCAGCAAAAATTATGCACGGTAAATAAGGCAAGGATTATTCGTAGAAACGCACACTTACCTAGGTAAATAACAGTATCACAACTCATTTCACTGCTCGATATTTCAGCAGAGGTTGATCCCTCATCTCCAGAGGTCTTCATATAATTATCTGGAGATCCTCCTCGCATGTGGGACGTTGGTAAACCCTAAACATAAACATTAAGCAAATCAATTCCAGTAAAAAGGACAAACTAATAAAGCGTTGAAAATCTATGGAACACACAAAGTTCAAAAGAATTTGAAGATAATTTAAAAGTTACAACTGTTTCTAGTCAATGACGTGTGTGTAAGTTACTCTGTTGTATTGGTTTTTGGGAGGCTTTTGTAGATTTACTTTAAACCAGATATAAAAATATAACTAAACCACCATCCTTTCATTCAAGTGGTCCTGTTATGTAATCTTGACGCATCATAAAATATCAAAAAAGGAAAAAATTATGTGGAAAAATAATTAAAGCAGAAGTTGTCCCATACTTTTATCATACACTATAGTTGTCGACATAGGTGTCACGTACGGGTGGAGGGAAGACAGCCCTACCTATGTGTTTCAAGCCAGTCGGGTGAAAAATTTGAGTCGGTAAAATATCAACGCAAAGTACCACTTTTGGTACTAGAGGGTAAAAAGTACCCTCGCTCAAATTTTTGTATTAGGGCAAATGGACTGATCAATGAAAGAAGAGAAATCCCAGCTGGTGTAGAACAAAACAGTTATTGTAATAACAATATCACCCAGATCAGTCGGCAAAGATGACCAGCCAATAAGTAGAAATCCATTGCCCCCAGACATTCTGGCTAAGGCCACCTTTGGTTGATGCCAGACCAAATCAACGAGGGAGTAATTACTCGTATTCTTTTGTCCCACCTTGTTATTTCTGTGCACTTCTAACATAGGGCAAATCTTCTACAGTTTCCAGTAATTTCGCAGGTTCAAATTATTTTTTTGAACCTAGCTATGATACCATTACTTGAACCCTCCTATGATAACTCCACCCCAAAAACAAGAAAAAAAAATCAAGATAAATAAGAATGTAAAATAAATACTATAGGATATTCTGCCTATATTTTGAAAAGTAGGCAAAATATTTCAAGATTTTTTCTTTTGTTCATATTTTCTTTTTGGCTGTTTAGTTTTGCACATGGTGAAATTTTCGGCTAGGGGGGGGGGGGGCTCATGGAGGGAAATATTGGAGGAGTTTTCAGAGGGCCACTGTTTGATTGGGAATTTTTTTACAGGAGGATATTTCCAAGGGAAAATTTTTCGAGGGAATATAACATCCATTAATCTAAAGGAAAAGCTTATATTTTAACGAGGCTTATTTTGACACGTCGAATTGACGAGTATTTTCACAAGGCCCTATTACCATAAGGCATCCATGCAAATATTTATGTGTTGTGTAATATTTAACACATAAACGCTAAAATAAGCTGAATAAGCTAACTATAAATAAACCACTTTTTATTTCCTTAATCATGTCCAAAGACTATTTGTATAAAACCCAAAAGCACATATATACACTTATTCAAAAAAAAAAAAAAAAAAGAAAAAAAAAGCAAATTTGACATTATGTTACACGTTTAAGGCTAAAAGCCATTTCAATCAAAATGCTTGAGCATTGTGCAAGTTAGGTTTACTTTTGCAGCCATTAGGGTAGCCATTAGTCATTAGGGCAAGGGCCCCCAAGGGTATGAGTAACTACTTATTTTATTCAGAAGGACTAATAAATAAATCCTTGAGGATAAATAAATTTGTTAGACATTGTTGAATTCAAGATCATAAGGCTATTTTTATCCTGAGATGAATATATGTTGTTTTCCAAAAGACATCTCAGGAAAATGACCAAAAGTTATAGAAATAATATTTCTTATGAAAATATTAATTTGTCAATTATATTAGAAAGATGAGCAGCAAATTTTGACATCATTTCATTCTTTCTCATTCAAAAAACTATTTTGACCTCCAGTTTCACTTAGTGTTTTGTAGCGAATGGACTATATGCCAAAGAGTTAATTAATGAGCCTTGTTACCTTTCAATCACTTCTGATTTATTAAAAAAAAAAAAAAAACATTAAAACTTTTTATTCCATTTCAGAAGAGTCCTTTCCAAATATTCCAAAATTTAGGCTCTATTTGATCTTAGTTTGATAGAGGATATAGAGAATAGTAGGGAATATAATCCGTCAAGCAATTGGATTTACTTTTGCTCAATGTTTTATTCGAAATGTTACTTTGTCTTTGTTTCTTTTAAAATTTATCAATGAGCCTTTGCCCTAAAATATGCTATGTACCTCATTTTTTTCTTTTGTATAAAAAAGGGAATTTTTAAAAAAAATCAGTGAGATTTCTGTTCGATTCGTAGTCTATCAAGGTATAACGTTCTCATCTTTCTAATATAATTGACAAATTAATATTTTCATAAGAAATATTATTTCTATAACTTTTGGTCATTTTCCTGAGATGTCTTTTGGAAAACAACATATACTCATCTCAGGATAAAAATAGCCTTATGATCTTGAATTCAACAATGTCTAACAAATTTATTTATCCTCAAGGATTTATTTATTAGTCCTTCTGAATAAAATAAGTAGTTACTCATACCCTTTGGGGCCCTTGCCCTAATGACTAATGGCTGCCCTAATGGCTGCAAAAGTAAACCTAACTTGCACAATGCTCAAGCATTTTGATTGAAATGGCTTTTAGCCTTAAACGTGTAACATGATGTCAAATTTGCTTTTTTTTTTTTTTCTGAATAAGTGTATATATGTGCTTTTGGGTTTTATACAAATAGTCTTTGGACATGATTAAGGAAATAAAAAGTGGTTTATTTATAGTTAGCTTATTCAGCTTATTTTAGCGTTTATGTGTTAAATATTACACAACACATAAATATTTGCATGGATACCTTATGGTAATAGGGCCTTGTGAAAATACTCGTCAATTCGACGTGTCAAAATAAGCCTCGTTAAAATATAAGCTTTTCCTTTAGATTAATGGATGTTATATTCCCTCGAAAAATTTTCCCTTGGAAATATCCTCCTTAAAAAAAATTCCCAATCAAACAAAGTGGCCCTCTGAAAACTCCTCCAATATTTCCCTCCATGAGCCCCCCCCCTAGCCGAAAATTTCACAACGTGCAAAACTAAACAGCCAAAAAGAAAATATGAACAAAAGAAAGAATCTTGAAATATTTTGCCTACTTTTCAAAATATAGGCAGAATATCCTATAGTATTTATTTTACATTCTTATTTATCTTGATTTTTTTCTTGTTTTTGGGGTGGAGTTATCATATGAGGGTTCAAGTAATGGTATCATAGCTAGGTTCAAAAAAATAATTTGAACCTGCGAAATTACTGGAAACTGTAGAAGAGTTGCCCTATGTTAGAAGTGCACAGAAATAACAAGGTGGGACAAAAGAATACGAGTAATTACTCCCTCGTTGATTTGGTCTGGCACCAACCAAAGGTGGCCTTAGCCAAATGTCTGGGGGCAATGGATTTCTACTTATTGGCTGGTCATATTTACCGACTGATCTGGGTGATATTGTTATTACAATTACTGTTTTGTTCTACACCAGCTGGGATTTCTCTTCATCTTTACCTTTAGTTCTGAAAATGCAATTCCTGTTATTTGAGTAGAATTTTGAGCCATATCAACATTTTTTTTCAAAATTTAGGAAATATATTTGCATATCTTTAAAACCTTATAAAATAGAACTGAGCAAAGTTATGAAGCTGAAAACAATTTTGTTGTACTTC
>NC_088878.1:7113084-7156459 GCF_032884065.1 Artemia franciscana | reverse complement strand
TTAGCCAGTCTTCAAAATTTATCCTTTCATAAATTTTTTAGTTCGGAAAAACATATTGTCTATTGTCTGCAAATGATTGACTTTCCTTTTCTTTTCTAGATAATGAAGTAGCTGGGCAGTAAATTTCGGAAAGTAAATTTCTCTGTATAGGCCTGTTCTCTGTTGCATTCGTCTTTTTGTGTATAGACGCTTATTTTTACATAAAAAGACAGTGCAGCAGAACTGGTTTCTTATAATTTTAAAGTTTAAATAAAAGAAACAAGGGTTCTAAACCTCAAGTTAAATAGAATCTGAGTAAAATTCGCGTATATTTTTTTTGCTCCCCTTTTTATATTTTACTAAAAAAAATAGAACCCTTAAAAAAATTTTAATCGATTTTCTTTTGTGCTCATCCTTCACCTAACGAATTTACTGCTCATTGAAGCTGTGCAATTATGTGGCCTCTGCTCCTGCCAAAGAACCTCTTCCTGACTCAACATACAAGAACATTTTTTTATTTTATATTTATATATAAATTTAATCAATAAAATATTGTTTCTTTGTATTCTTGCAAACTGCTTGTTGTTCTTAGATTTAGGGATAGTTCATAGGGACGGAGTACAAGATAGGGAAAATTAAAATAAATACATAACTATGTTTATCAAAATAATTAATGAAGAGTATTATTATACACGAACAACTATTGTATACTTTCAACTTTAAGCATCCCCTTTTAAGAAGGGGATGCCATGGAGGAAAAGTGATTTTGTGGTTATGTTTCAAAAACAGTTTCGACAGACCTATTTCTGGGCCCGCCATTTTATTTTTGCGGATTAATGCTATAACTTAAAAAATGTAGCTAGGACTTTTTTATATATAGAGTGAACCTGATAAAAGTAGGAAAGGGGATCTTGCTTGTCCAAAAACCTTAATGCTAGGGTTTACTGTATCTATATGCTCACTAATGGCGAAGTTATAATAATTATAAAATGACTAAAATAACTCATTCTCTCAAATATATTGACCATCGGGTAAAGAATAATTTCAATTGAAAATATATTGCGTATTGATTGAAGAGCCAATGCCACTAATTGTTTTGGGGAGTTAAATGAGGGTTGGACTACTCATATTAATGGCCTTTTCCGTTTCTTTTTGTGCTGGATTTCTACTTTCAATATAGGCTGTTTGGTTTAAGATTGTTAACTTAGTGGATTCGACATATGCCCGCTCTGATCTCTAAAATTGTGTCTTTTTTTTCGCGAAAATGTATCGTTTTCATGCATTGAATTTTTAAATGAAATAACAATGTATACAGTACTTTTGCGTTGACGATAGCTTCTGGTCTATGGATGAGCATACTAACCCCAAAAAACTTTTGGGCGTTTTCATGAGTATCTAGGCTTGTATGAAAAGCCTAGAGGACACTTTTAAGAACCAAATAAAATTATTGAAGAAGAATTTTGATTTTTCAAAAGAACTTTGCAGTAAGGTCGTGGAAATACGGCATATATTTTATGACATTTTCCAAAATGTTGAAGATTAGCAAAAAAATATATAAAACGCCTTTTAAACCGTCGATTGTTGAAAAGACGTTATACTTTTGACTGTGGGGGAGACCTGTACTTAACGCTTTTGGTCGGTAAAACTCGTGAAAATTTTGTTATAATAGATTTTGAGTTGATCGTAAATCGAAAGTAACTCTAGAACAAAAGAGGTTATAGCATTAAGCGTTAATTTTTTATAGCATAAGTGCAATAGTATTTTTCATCAGCTTGCTATATGAGTGGGATCGAATATTAAACCTATTCCAATTTTCGGAATAGACCCTAAAACTCTTACTTAAAGATGCAAATCAGTGTTGTCAGCTAAGTCATACCACATCTGAAAACTTATACAATTATTGAAAAAATTTAACTCGAGTATAGAATATGAAAAATGGATTCTTAAGAATGTCGAAATTTTAGTTATTTTAGAAACTCTGCTTAGAGGTCAGAATCAAAATCCTACGGGCAAAACAATAAAATTCTACGGTTGGATCATAGGGTTTCAATGTCACGTGACCCATACGACATCATTTATTGCTTGATAGCCAATGATTAACGCAGGGGTGTGGAATAAGTGCATGCATGGTAAGTGCAAACAAACACTATTTAGGAACAGTAGGGAAATTTTTCCAAGACAGTGGAATTCAATTCAGTGGATATTGATTCAATCCAGTGCATATTATAAGCGCCTGAAAAAAAATGCAGAATAAGCTACTATCGCAATGATCATTTAGAGGATTAGCTCTTAATGTGAGACAAGTCTATATTTAATCATCTTATTGGTACATGCGCAGTTAGTGAATGCTCTATGTTTACTTAGTAATTCAATAATAAAACTTAAAACCAGTGAAAGTCGTGCAACCAATGCCAAATTTTCACCGTGCAGGCGTAGTATTTCAGCCCCCCCCCCCCCAATAAAAAAATATTAATAATCTATACCAACCTGCGACGTTTTAGCTTATACTAGAATCTAATTAACAAAAAAATCACAGAAATTCTATTACGGATAAACCAAAACATGTTGACCATGCTGAAAAAACACACGCTTACCAGGTGTGGAAAAAAAGTCACCATGCTCTTTGGGAAACAAGTTCTTTCTGCTGTTGTAATTGAAAATACCCTTTATAACAATTTTTTGCCGATTCGAGATATAAGGCTCAACCCCTTTTCATAGATTGTTGGCAACTGTAGTATTTTTTTTAGTAATGACCTTAGTCCAATCAGGCTGTCTAAACATAGGAATTGACTATCCCTTGTGAGGTGTTTCTTTACCTACCGTAACGGTGATACTAGTATATAGCTAGTAAGATTGGTGGATACTCAGAAGAATATCCATTGATATCCTGTTATATCTCTAGAAGCCGTATTATTAATCCTTTGGATGAGTATAAACAGCTTTCTATGAGCTTTGCAGAACCCGGGCATTCATTTTTGGGAACAAGCTTTGTGTAAAATTTGAAGAGAAATTCCAGCTGGTGTAGAACAAAACAGTAATTGTAATAACAATATCACCCAGATCTGTCGGTAAAGATGACCAGCCAATAAGTAGAAATCCATTGCCCCCAGACATTCTGGCTAAGGCCACCTTTGGTTGGTGCCAGACCAAATCAACGAGGGAGTAATTACTCGTATTCTTTTGTCCCACCTTGTTATTTCTGTGCACTTCTAACATAGGGCAACTCTTCTACAGTTTCCAGTAATTTCGCAGGTTCAAATTATTTTTTTGAACCTAGCTATGATACCATTACTTGAACCCTCCTATGATAACTCTACCCCAAAAACAAGAAAAAAAAATCAAGATAAATAAGAATGTAAAATAAATACTATAGGATATTCTGCCTATATTTTGAAAAGTAGGCAAAATATTTCAAGATTCTTTCTTTTGTTCATATTTTCTTTTTGGCTGTTTAGTTTTGCACGTGGTGAAATTTTCGGCTAGGGGGGGGGCTCATGGAGGGAAATATTGGAGGAGTTTTCAGAGGGCCACTTTGTTTGATTGGGAATTTTTTTACAGGAGGATATTTCCAAGGGAAAATTTTTCGAGGGAATATAACATCCATTAATCTAAAGGAAAAGCTTATATTTTAACGAGGCTTATTTTGACACGTCGAAAATACACGAGTATTTTCACAAGGCCCTATTACCATAAGGTATCCATGCAAATATTTATGTGTAGTGTAATATTTAACACATAAACGCTAAAATAAGCTGAATAAGCTAACTATAAATAAACCACTTTTTATTTCTTTAATCATGTCCAAAGACTATTTGTATAAAACCCAAAACCACATATATACACTTATTCAAAAAAAAGCAAATTTGACATCATGTTACACGTTTAAGGCTAAAAGCCATTTCAATCAAAATGCTTGAGCATTGTGCAAGTTAGGTTTACTTTTGCAGCCATTAGGGTAGCCATTAGTCATTAGGGCAAGGGCCCCCAAGGGTATGAGTAACTACTTATTTTATTCAGAAGGACTAATAAATAAATCCTTGAGGATAAATAAATTTGTTAGACATTGTTGAATTCAAGATCATAAGGCTATTTTTATCCTGAGATGAATATATGTTGTTTTCCAAAAGACATCTCAGGAAAATGACCAAAAGTTATAGAAATAATATTTCTTATGAAAATATTAATTTGTCAATTATATTAGAAAGATGAGAACGTTATACCTTGATAGACTACGAATCGAACAGAAATCTCACTGATTTTTTTTAAAGATTCCCTTTTTTATACAAAAGAAAAAAAATGAGGTACATAGCATATTTTAGGGCAAAGGCTCATTGATAAATTTTAAAAGAAACAAAGACAAAGTAACATTTCGAATAAAACATTGAGCAAAAGTAAATCCAATTGCTTGACGGATTATATTCCCTACTATTCTCTATATCCTCTATCAAACTAAGATCAAACAGAGCCTAAATTTTGGAATATTTGGAAAGGACTCTTCTGAAATGGAATAAAAAGTTTTAATGTTTTTTTGTTGTTTTTTTTTAATAAGTCAGAAGTGATTGAAAGGTAACAAGGCTCATTAATTAACTCTTTGGCATATAGTCCATTCGCTACAAAACACTAAGTGAAACTGGAGGTCAAAATAGTTTTTTGAATGAGAAAGAATGAAATGATGTCAAAATTTGCTGCTCATGGGCCCATTCCCCTCTATTTGTGCTGTTATTTAGCTCAAATGGCCCACTTATTACGTGTAAGCTGAGACTTCAAGCCGAATCTTCCGATATACCATATTAATACAATTCTACTTACTCTTATCTTACGTCTGCGAACACGATGAAGCCGCGTTGCCAACTGGACAGTGTTCAGCACCTGGTGATATTCTGTCTGCCCACCAGAAACCCGAGCGTGAGCAATGACTGTTGTCTGGCAACTTTAATGACTGTTGTCTGGCAACTTTTCTGGCAGTTGTCAACAAACTGTTGTTTGGCAACTATTCCAAAATTTAGGCTCTATTTGATCTTAGTTTGATAGAGGATATAGAGAATAGTAGGAAATATAATCCTTCAAGCAATTGGATTTACTTTTGCTCAATGTTTTATTCGAAATGTTACTTTGTCTTTGTTTCTTTTAAAATTTATCAATGAGCCTTTGCCCTAAAATATGCTATGTACCTCATTTTTTTTCTTTTGTATAAAAAAGGGAATCTTTAAAAAAAAATCAGCGAGATTTCTGTTCGATTCGTAGTCTATCAAGGTATAACGTTCTTATCTTTTTAATATAATTGACAAATTAATATTTTCATAAGAAATATTATTTCTATAACTTTTGGTCATTTTCCTGAGATGTCTTTTGGAAAACAACATATATTCATCTCAGGATAAAAATAGCCTTATGATCTTGAATTCAGCAATGTCTAACAAATTTATTTATTCTCAAGGATTTATTTATTAGTCCTTCTGAATAAAATAAGTAGTTACTCATACCCTTGGGGGCCCTTGCCCTAATGACTAATGGCTACCCTAATGGCTGCAAAAGTAAACCTAACTTGCACAATGCTCAAGCATTTTGATTGAAATAGCTTTTAGCCTTAAACGTGTAACATGATGTCAAATTTGCTTTTTATTCTTTTTTTTTTCTTTTTTTTGAATAAGTGTATATATGTGCTTTTGGGTTTTATACAAATAGTCTTTGGACATGATTAAGGAAATAAAAAGTGGTTTATTTATAGTTAGCTTATTCAGCTTATTTTAGCGTTTATGTGTTAAATATTACACTACACATAAATATTTGCATGGATACCTTATGGTAATAGGGCCTTGTGAAAATACTCGTCAATTCGACGTGTCAAAATAATCCTCGTTAAAATATAAGCTTTTCCTTTAGATTAATGGATGTTATATTCCCTCGAAAAATTTTCCCTTGGAGATATCCTCCTGTAAAAAAATTCCCAATCAAATAAAGTGGCCCTCTGAAAACTCCTCCAATATTTCCCTCCATGAGCCCCCCCCCTAGCCAAAATTTCACCACGTGCAAAACTAAACAGCCAAAAAGAAAATATGAACAAAAGAAAGAATCTTGAAATATTTTGCCTACTTTTCAAAATATAGGCAGAATATCCTATAGTATTTATTTTACATTCTTATTTATCTTGATTTTTTTTTCTTGTTTTTGGGGTGGAGTTATCATAGGAGGGTTCAAGTAATGGTATCATAGCTAGGTTCAAAAAAATAATTTGAACCTGCGAAATTACTGGAAACTGTAGAAGAGTTGCCCTATGTTAGAAGTGCACTGAAATAACAAGGTGGGACAAAAGAATACGAGTAATTACTCCCTCGTTGATTTGGTCTGGCACCAACCAAAGGTGGCCTTAGCCAGAATGTCTGGGGGCAATGGATTTCTACTTATTGGCTGGTCATCTTTACCGACTGATCTGGGTGATATTGTTATTACAATTACTGTTTTGTTCTACACCAGCTGGGATTTCTCTTCTTTCATTGATCAGTCCATTTGCCCTAATACAAAAATTTGAGCGAGGGTACTTTTTACCCTCTAGTACCAAAAGTGGTACTTTGCGTTGATATTTTACCGACTCAAATTTTTCACCCGACTGGCTTGAAACACATAGGTAGGGCTGTCTTCCCTCCACCCGTACGTGACACCTATGTCGACAACTATAGTGTATGATACCAGTTCACCCCTTGCAATCGAGTACATGACCACTAGCTGGGTATCAGAAGGTTTTTCTATTCGAAAAGCCATTAAAGGGTAATTTTTTTTACTTAATTAAATAACAGGCAATCAGACTTTCAAGTCAGAACCAATCAAATTTTGAATTGACAGATCTTTATTAGAACTAAGCAATCAATAGTTTAAACAAAGAAAGTTTTCAAAAAGTCATCAAGCCCTATTCAAAAAAAGTATTGGGTATCGTCCAATAGACGTAAATCAGAAGATTTTCCGGTCTTGAGAGACTTTACTTGAACGGACAACGTGACTTTTTACGAAAGAATGCGCAAAACGCGTGGCATTACTTCCTCTGCAACCGGGAAGCTCAATATCTAGTTTTTATATACTTCTAAATTTAATAGACTATCTCGGAATTTTAAATTAATAGCAATTTAGTCCTCAATGGAGCGAAATCGTAGTTTAGTGCCACAAATTGGCAGAAAACGCTACTTTCTCGTTGCAGAATCTTTTTGATCACTTTGAAAGGGCTTTAGATCATTTTATTTCCGTTCAAAGAAGCCCTCTTCCGATATCCGAGGCCGTCGGTTTGATACAATTGCCCCAGGGAAAAAAATAAATAAATAAGCACGCATCCTAGATCTTTCATCTGGAAAAAAATTCTACGTTTTTTAGATTAGAGCTTGAAACCACAATAGTAGGGCTTTCTAATATTCTGGGATTTAATTCTGGGATTTTCATTAATATTTTGTGCCTTTTATGGAGGTCTCTCCGAAGTTCTCGACAATCAGGCAAATTTTCTCTGGCTCGTAGCGATTAATACGTAACATTAGCTTAATGAGCTTTATATATTTGCAATCAGTATAAAAAGTGAATTCTTTTGATGTATCATTTGTCGTCAAAAGTTCTTATTTTTAGAGTCCAAATCGCTCCTTACTTAATGTTCGCTGCCACGAACTGTTTGATTTTACAGAATTTATTCTAGGTGTGTTTTGGAATATAGTTAGAATTGTCCCGAGTTCCTTCTTCTCTTCTTTCTTTTTTATTTATCTTAATTTCCTTTTGGTTTCTCTATTTTACAATTAGATAAAAATTTTCAAGGGGAATGAGGAGGAAGGGTTATTTTGTAGGAAGAATATCAAATTAAGCCAAAAAAGTATGGGACAACTTCTGCTTTAATTATTTTTCCACATAATTTTTTCCTTTTTTGATATTTTATGATGCGTCAAGATTATATAACAGGACCACTTGAATGAAAGGATGGTGGTTTAGTTATATTTTTATATCTGGTTTAAAGTAAATCTACAAAAGCCTCCCAAAAACCAATACAGCAGAGTAACTTATACACACGTCATTGACTAGAAACAGTTGTAACTTTTAAATTATCTTCAAATTCTTTTGAACTTTGTGTGTTCCATAGATTTTCAACGCTTTATTAGCTTGTCCTTTTTACTGGAATTGATTTGCTTAATGTTTATGTTTAGGGTTTACCAACGTCCCACATACGAGGAGGATCTCCAGATAATTATATGAAGACCTCTGCCCCATTTTTTAAGTTTTAATGTCGCTCCTTACTTTCAGTTAAAAAAACTAGTTTTGTTTATGTAATTTCTGAACGTTTTTGAATTAATGCATGTTTGATTTTGGCTCTCCACACATAAATTATTAAAATGAAATTTGCATATTAATTCCTTTTTTGGCTAAATGGCTTTCTCTTAGTTTTGATCAGGATTTTGAGAAATAAGGGATGGGGAAGGAGGCCTAGTTGCCATGCAATTTTTCGGTTACATAAAAAGGCAACCATAAATTTTCATTTTTAACGAATTTTTTTATTAGTAAAAAATATACGTAACTTAAGAAGTAACTTACGTAAACTTTTATATTCTTTAATTTTTATTATGTATATGAGGGGGTTTGTACCCTCGTTAATACCTCGTTCTTTACACTAAATCGTAAGTTTTCTCCCAATTCTTTAAGAATGAACCCTGAATCAGAAAGGCCGTAGAATAAATAGTTGAAATTACTAAAAATACTATAGCATAAAGAGCGAGGTATTTGTCTTCTCCTAAATACATTGCTCTTTATGCTAAAGTATTTTTAGAACCCCTCATATGCGTAATAATCTCTGTTCGTTTTAAGTTTCAATGCTACTCTTTACTTTCAATTGAAAAAACTTTTCCATGTTTATTTTTTCATTGTTTTTTATAATAATTTTAGAAAATCCTGCGCCCTTTTCATTGAATTTCTCTTCCCCCATGACATATTTCTCTAAAGAAAGATCCTCCCACGTAGCCCCTTCCCCTCAACCCCACCGCCCAAACCAAAAAAGCCCCCTGAAATCGTCTGTACACTTCCCAATAACCATTATTGTATGTAAACACGGGTCAAAGTTTGTAACTTGCAGTCCCTCCCCCAGGGATTATGGGGGAGTAAGTCATTCCTAAAGACATAGTTATTATGGTTTTCGAATATTTTCGAAACATCCTCCCACGTAGCCCTTTCCCCTCAACCCCACCCCCAAAACCAAAAAAAGTCCCCTGAAAACGACTGTACACTTCCCAATAACCATTATTATATGTAAACACTCGTCAAAGTTTGTAACTTGCAGCCCCTCCCCCAGGGACTCTGGGGGAGTAAGTAATTTCCAAAGACATAGTTATTATAGTTTTTGACTATGCGGGACAAAATGGCTATCTCAAAATTATGATCTGTTGACTTTGGAGAAAAAATGAGCGTGGGAGGGGGCCTAGGTGCCCTCCAATTTTTTTGTCACTTAAAAAGGGCACTAGAACTTTTCATTTCCGTTAGAATGAGCCGTCTTGCGACATTCTAGGACCACTTGGTCGTTACGATGACCCCTGGAAAAAAAAAAAAATAAAAAATAAACACGCACCCGTGATTCGTCTCCTGGCAAAAAATACGAAATTCCACATTTTTGTAGATAGGAGCTTGAAATTTTTGTAATAGGGTTCTCTGATACGCCGAATGCGATGGTGTAATTTTCGTTAAGATTTTGTGACTTTTGGGGGGTGTTTCCCCTGTTTTCTAAAATAAGGCAAATTTTTTCAGGCTCGTAACTTTTGATGACAAAAACTAAATTTGATGAAACTTATACATTTAAAATCAGCATGAAAATTTGATTCTTTTTATGTATATTTTAGCATCAAAATTCTGTGTTTTACAGTTTCGTTTACTATTGAGCCGGGTCGCTCCTTACTACAGTTCGCTACCACGAACTGTTTGAAAAAGAAAGCCATAACAAATTTGTTTTCGCTTTTATTTACTGACACTAAACTTCACGAAGTATGTACTTCAAGATGCATTACAGAGCCCATGTAATTATTCACACTAAATGAGAGTTGTGATAAATATTACTTCACTGATTTATCTTGATGTGTGTTTCAATTTTCTTGTCACCTGCTTTATTTTACGTCTGCAGATTTCATAGGTTGCGGTTTTTCATGATTAATTTGTTCTTTATTTTCTCGTGAGTCTCCTTATTCTTGTCCTAAAAATATCTCATCTTGCATTTAAGTATAGGTTTGTACAAGAAAAGTGACCTAATTACTGTGTAGAAAAGCCAAACTTCACCAAATATTGTGAGAAAATGCACAAGAAACCGAACTTCTATCTCTGGAAAGCTAATTAACTAAACTCAATTCCTGTCTTCATTTTCCAATAATTGAATTTTGACATAAAAAGAAACTAACAAACGAAACTTCACGCATAACAAAAGGTTCTAGAATATCCTATCAACTATCAAGGGACAAAACCTCTATGTTTTGCCGATTCACTTGATCACCAAAGATATCAATTCTTCGCCCTTAACCAGCAGATAATGCCAAAACTGCTGAGTTTGTGTCTTCCCAAGTGGCTGGTTACCTCTAAGGGATAAAAGCCAAACTTCACTTAAATTCAATCCAAATATTGAAACAAAATGGATTATATTTTAAGAATTTGAAGTTGACCACTTCTTTACAATGGTCATTACCAAATACATTACCTGTTCCTTGAAATACCCTTTTCAAGCTTGGAAAGTCGGGAAATTATATTAGCTCAAGAAACGCAATTTAGTGATATCAAACTAGAAAAAAGTTATGGTTTTGCCTCCAATAGTTGCTTAATCAGACAAGAGCCAATGTCTGCATTTAAGCATTACCGTCGGGGGAGAGAAAAAGTGCCGTTTGAGGTCAATATTTTCTTTTTTTGAAGGGTCTAGTAGACCTAACTTCAGGGCTTCCTCTTACCCCTCTCCTAGAATCCAAAGATTATGGAATATATTTCAAGGAGCCAACGTTTTCTTCCAAGTACGAATAAGATTAAAAATTTCGACAGCGTTGCCAGGAGAGAAGTTCTTGGCAATGTACTGAACACCGATGAGATTTGAAATGGCAGTATGTTAGTAAAGCATAAAACTCACCCAGGCGTAATAATAACTGCAAACAAATATTAGATAAATGTAGCCTTTCAAAAACTTTTTCTTCTACCCGAATTTGTTTGGAATCGTTGTTAGCGGTGGCCCTCAGCAAAGCTGCTGATGTATAAATAATAGATTTTGACAAATTCAGTCATTGCAGCATTATTTTATGCTAATTTGAGTCATTTTATCTATCTAACTATTTAAAATGGTATTTATTACACTTTGAATCATCCATATCATTTACCACTACGATTCTCCTACGTCATCATCCACTGAATTACAATTTTTGGTATTCTCGTATAATCCAGAACATACTCGAGAAGTTAAGTTATGTAAATCATAATGAAACATACTAAAACATGATGAAAATATCGTACTTTAGTTCATATAATAATATAATTTAGGCTATATATTTGCATATTAGAAGGGGTGGGGGTAAAGTAACCTAACCTTTCCCCCGCGCCTTAATGTGCAAATATATAGCCGAAATTATACAAGTCTAATAAATTCCGTCACCCGCCATTTGTCTTTTTGGCTATGAAAGCGGTTATCTTAAATCTTACATTCGGCAAACTTCTCGGGTATGTTCTGGATTGTACGGGAGTACTTAATGTTTAAATAATACGATGTCTTAAAACACTTACATAGGAATATTAAGAAGTAACCCCCTCCCCCAAAGGAATTTGACCTTACTAAAGTCCTTAGAATAATCACTGAGATCTGTGGTGACAGTATTTTGTGCTAAAACAAGTCTAATACATTCTGCCACCCGAGATTTGTCTTTGTGGCTATGAAGCCAGTTTTCTTAGATCTTACATTCGGCGAACTTCTCGAGTATTTTCTGGATTGTACGGAAGTCCCTAATTTTTAAATAATACGATGTCTTAAAATGCCTATATAGGGATCATAAGCAGTACCCCCCCCCCCCGAAAGGAATTTGACCTCACTAAAATCCTTAGAATAATCACTGATATATGTGGCGAGAGTTGCTGCGTTAATGATGAGAAGATGCTAAGTTTTACCAAACCTTATGCGGGGGAGTTGGGGGGAGGGTTCAGTGATTTGGCGAGTTCGGTGCTTCTGGACGTGCTAGGGCGATGAAAATTGGTAGGCATGTCAGGGAGCTGCACAATTTGACTTGATAAAGGCGTTTTCCCAGATTCGACCATCTGGGGGGCAAAAGGGAGAGGAAAAATTAGAAAAAATTAGGTATTTATAACTTACTAGTGGGTGATCGGATCTTAATAAATTTTGATATTTAGAAGGACTATGTGACTCAGAGCTCTTATTTTAAATCTTGACCGGCATCAAGCCTCTTATTTTACTTTTTAAATCAATGTATTGATTCATAGAATTTTGTTACAGCTCATACCATATGATCTCTTGGCTCTTAGCTCTTCTCGCCTCGTCACAAGTGCCATATGAGCTCTTAGCCCTTGTTGTTTTAAAAAGTAGAGTTGTGAGAAAGAGTCCAACACTAGCGTAAAGAGTGAAGTGTGCAAGAGGGGACAGCCCTCTTGCATACGGAATAATTTCTTTTCGTTTTAAGTTTTCATGTTGCTGTTTACTCGCAGTAAAAAAATACTTGTTTTTTTTTTATTTAATTTTCCATGATAGAATCGAAGTTGGTCGCAGCATTATTTCGAAATCTGTTTTAGCAGAGATTTAGCTATGGGACACTTGTAGCTATAGCAGGGATGATCAGTAGACTTACATAGTGCACATTTTGTCGGTCTAGAACAGAGATCATCTTTAGAACTAGAGTGTCCTCCTTCGCGGCAAATTTAACAAAAACAAGATAAGTTGCACTTGGCAAAAACATTCTCATAGGCTTGACATTTGTAACACCTTGGAGGAAGAAACAAAATTCTGAAAGCCGGATTTTCTCGAAAGCAACCACTTGTGGATGTACAACCATATTCATTAGATCACTTTTTGACTCGAACTGTAACTAGAACAAACGGGAGTGACCAATTTGCTCGGTAATAATGCATTTTGAACTTAGCGATCGTGTATTATCTTCTCAAAAGTCAACCGGGATACCTCTGATGATTCCTAAGTAGGCAATGGTTTTAGTCTTGGCCTCGACGTTCAGGCTACTGCTCGCGAGTGCCTGTACCACAACTACTGCATCAGCTTTTAAAGCAGTGAGGACATGCCAGTTTACTTTATTTGGCTATAGCTCGACAATTTTATCACAAGTATTCCTACACACCTTCTTCAAAAAATTCCTTTCTAAGACCGGGCTTGTCTAGGGTATGAGGAGGCTTTTCACTATAACTGCATACGATGGCTTTTCAAGGTCATCTATATTAGGGGCCAGGGAGGGCATATCTGAATTTTCACGATTCATAAAGACATCTAACTGGTTGTAGATCTAGGTCATTTGTCTAGTAAGAACGGCGGACATTATCAGCCCTACTCCTTTTGTATTTGCTCATCTTGACTTTGAGTAGTATATCTAATGTAATTTTTGGATCGTTTTGGGTTTCATTTATTTATTAATGGTGATTTGTGGTAGTTTTACACTTGGAACATAAGAAAAACTAGCTTGTAAAATTTGAAAACGCTTTCGTCTGCAAAAACTTAAACAATAAGAATTTGTTGGTTCCCCTAGCCAACTTTGCTTTCAAAAGAGATGAACTTTCCTAAAATTTTTGTGGTCATCTCAAACAAACGAATCAGCAATTGAATAAATTTGAGAACTAGGTCACCTGATTTCTGATTTTAACCATTGCATTTCATGTGCACCTCTTTTAGACTCTTTTTCAATGGTTTTCTTGTACTTTCTGCGTTTGTTTTTTGGTTTTTGTGTTTTCCTTTATCATATTATTTTGTTTGTGCTGAAGAAGAGAGGCGGTTGATCTCTAGAAATATTAGCTTTCTGTGTTTTCTTCAGTATTTTCATTGGGTCTTTAAAAACCCCATTTTTGATCGTTTTCTTTTTAACATATTTTATTTTGTTCATTTAAGTTTTTAACATAATTATGGTGTGTTCTTTTAATTCCTCTTTATTTGTTTCCTTAAGACTTATGAACAAAACTAAAAAAAAAAAAAAATAAATAAAAAAAAATAAAAAAAAAAAAAAAAAATAAAATAAAATTCTCAAATTGAGAAAAATCAATTTTCTGCGGTGGAGGGGGGAGGTAACCGCCAAGAATCGTCTAATGATTACTGTAAGTTTGGCACTTTATTTGTTATCGTTTAGAGTGTTTATTAACCCAACCTCCATTAAGACCACCTGCCATTCCTTTGCTCACTTATTGCCGCTGGGAATACCCTTGTTGAAGGGAATTGAATCAAATGCTTATAAAATTTGATATTTTGCACCTTATAGAGTAATGGCTAACCCAAAGGCTAAGTTGGCTGAAGCTGGAGTTCGACTTTGACATTCAAAAACTTTGGACTTGTATTCACAGTTTTACCCTCAGATCTTATCTCTAACATTACATAGAATTGTAAAAGAAAAAATTGTATTGAAATATTCTGTGCTACAAAATTTTTTTACAAGTTAGATATGATTTTTGCCCCTAAAATATTCAGGGTTGAAAGTCAGAGTCTGTCTTTTAAAAATAACAGTTGAAAACTCGATAAAATTGGAACCTATATTCATAATTTACCGATTCCACAGCCATGGTAGTTTTATTCGAAGTGTAAAAAATATCAAAATAAGTTCCTTGCTTTACTATTCTAGAGCCCACTTATCAACGTATTCAACTTTCAATTCGCCATACAAAAACTGACATCCGGAGACTCAATCATTTCTAGTCCTCTTCCTCAAGTTTTATTTTCTATAATTCTCTAAAATAATGACCAACTATTTTGTATCACTGAAGAAGGGAAACTTTAAAACCGCTCAAAAAAGTTTGCCATGGTTCGGTGGAGAACAGAGATGAGCATAGGGGGTTGATTCACCAGCAAGGGGTAAATAAAATCTAGCCTAGCTAGTCTGCTTAATTAAGAAGGAGAAAGTACAATGACAGTTTTTTTAGCATAATAATAGGTTAATTGAAAAGATTGCCTAAAAATGACTAGTGGCGGTTGTAGTCTTCCTTGCACCCGTGTCAGAATTATGATCTTAACCCAATGACCCATTCTAATTGCTCCTTTAAAGTAATGATCTGGTCTTTGTTTACTTATTTATTTTTATCACTTCTTTACATGTCTTTTATCTCTAATCGATTAATGTCCTTTTTCTTTTCTAGGCTAAGCAGTAGCTGAGCAGTAAAAACTAACTGTGTAAGCCTTTACACTGTTGCCGTCTTTTTGTGTGATAGCCTTAATTTTCACAGAGAAAGGCGTTGCAACAGACCAGGCTTCTTGTAATGTTAAAGTTAAAATAAAAATCAAGGGCTTTCAACCTTAAATTCGTTTCATTCTCTTTAAAATTCTTGTTTGTGCCTTTTTTCTTCTTCTTTTTCACATTTTAAAAGAAATAGAGTCCTTAACATTTTTGAACTAATTATATTTTTTGCTCATCCTTTGCTAAACAAATTTACTGCTCATCCCAGCTCTTCTGCTCTTCGTGAAGTCTACTTAACCAAGAAATTGCATCCTGAGTCATCCTGAGTCAAGAAAATAAATTGAAAAATTTTAAATATACTGATTTTGCTGATTTAAAATATATGGGTTTCATCATTTATGTATTTATTATTGTTTTAAAAAGTAGAGTTGTAACAAAGAGTCAAACTTTAGCGTAAAGAGCGGGGTGTTGAGGAGGGTACCACCCTTTTAATATACGGAATAATTTCTGTTCATTTTAAGTTTTAATGTCGCTCCTTACTTGCAGTTAAAAAAAACTTTTTTTTTTTATTTGTAATTACTTAAGGAACCCTGATTAAAATGTTGATTCAGCAAAGGTTGAAGCTCATGTAGTAATTAGCGTGTATATGCCTACAAATTATAACAAGAACAATCCGATTGACGATTTGCGTCTGTGTGCAAGCTTTTAGTCAGGTTTCTTAAGAAAGTGGCCTAAGAAGGATAACTTCATATACTGAGCAAATTTCCTCAACTTTAACTTAAATCATGTTGTTGCTTCCCTTGTCAGTCAAAAGATCAAAGTTTTTAAAGAATAATTCTACTCGGACCTCCTTCCTATCTCTACTTTCTTTTACTCATTCCCACCTATTGCTCAAAATGTAGAATCGAGTTCGTTTTCTTACCGAAGTTTTTAATTTGAAGACTGTTCTTTATTACTACAGTTCCAGCAAGCAGTACAGGTAAATCAATCCTCTTAAGATTTTTATAGCTATCTATAAAATCTATTGCACTGTCCATGATTTGGCACTTTTTCAGTATCAGGGGGTGTTGTTGAGGTAACAGATATTTTAAATAATTCTCCATGTATCTTTTTTTATGAAAAAGAACCCGGCATCAAAAACTACCCCAATCAACGCTTAAAATCAATTGTGTAAGATTGTTATCGCAACTATTACGATTGGTCACGACTTTCAAATCAGATAGGCAGCTGAATATAATACGGGGTAATAAGATGGCCACCGCAAATCTATGACAAGAAAATCTTTTTCAAGAAAACCGAAAAGTTTTACTACCCTTTTTAATTGACCAATAAAATTTGTGGGCAACTAGGCAACCTCCCTGCCAAATTTTGTTTTCCAAAATGCTGCGATAAATTTTTTTGAGATAGCCATTTTCTTCATCCTAGTTGAAAGGCCCAAAAACTATGCCCTTGAGTACAACATGACCCGCCCCCTCCACAGCCCCTGGGTAAAGGTGTTTAAGTTATAAAATGTATCTATTGTTTACCAATAGTAGTTGCTATTAAGATACATGTATACATTTTCAGGGGGGAGGGGGAATTTTCTGCTGGGGTTTTTTCCACGGGGGAATTTTCTATGGGGTTGAAGTTTCCTGAGAGTGAACTTGTCAAGGGAAATTATAGACTGTGGAAATTTGCCAGAATTCTCATACAAAATTTTTTTTTTATGTATTGCTTTCTTTTTCCCATCTCAATCCTAAGCGTGGAGTGGTTAAGAGTAATTGTTTGGGCTAGATTTTAACCGGGATTAAATTACATAGAAGATATTTCTATGGTAAGGGGGGGAGTTCCGTCCGTGGAGGTGGGATCAGATTTCCTGGAATTATTTAAAAATAACCAAAGCTCAATAGGAAAAATAAGTTTTTTTTTCTATTGAAAGTAAGGAGCAACATTAAAACTTAAAACAAGCAGTATTAATTTCTATATGTTGGGGGTTGCCCTCTCCTCAGGACCCCCATCTGTACGCTAAAATTTGAATTGTGTCCCAATTCTTTAAGAATGATTCCTGAAACACAAAAACATTAATTAGAACAAAATGGCCTTTTTAAAAGTACTGAAAAACTTTAGCGTAAAGACCGAGGTTTAGAGGAGGGGGCAACCCCCTTCATTTACGCGATGATTTCTGTTAGTTTTAAGTTTTCATGCTGTTCCTTATTTTCAGTTTTTGTGAAGAAAAAAATTGTATTTATTTAATTTTACCATAAAATACACTTCATTTTAAACAAATCGTACTTAAAAATAAGTTTATTGGCCCTTAATTTATGGACCTGGCTATTTCTTAATGGCTAAGGACGGCTAAAAATCTTTATTTTTTACCTTAAATGTACTTTACTGTAAATAAATCATATTTACAAATAAGTTTATAGGCCGAATAAGTTTAAAAAACGGCATATTTAACTCATTCAACTCCTGAGCCCGTTGGTTGATATTCTAAGAGTTCAGAAACACTTTTTATAAATTTTGACACAAAGGAGGAAAGTAAAAGAGAAGGAAATGGAATAGTCCTTTCAGATGCAGCAATACATAAAAAAGAGAGACAATTGACTCACTTGAGTCTCGAGTCCGTTAGTTAATTTTCTAAGAGTTCAAAAATTCTTAGTATTAATTACTAAGGGCCTGGCTATCTCGTATTAGCTAAGGACTGCTAAGTTTTCGCTAAGGACTTATAGTCCTTAGCTAAGTATTAGCTAAGTTTTCATGCTGTTCCTTATTTTCAGTTTTTGTGAAGAAAAAAATTATATTTATTTAATTTTACCACAACATGCAATTCATTTTAAACAAATCGTACTTAAAAATAAGTTTATTGGCCCTTAATTTATGGACCAGGCTATTTCTTAATGGCTAAGGACGGCTAAGAATCTTTATTTTTTACCTTAAATGTACTTTACTGTAAAAAAATCATATTTACAAATAAGTTTATAGGCCTTTAACTAATGGGCCTGGCTATCTCGTATTAGCTAAGGACTGCTAAAAAATTGTTATTTCTACCAGAAAAAACACTTCAATTATACAATTGTACTTACAAATAAGTTTATAGACCCGTAATTTAGGGGTCTTTGTATATAGTAATAGCCAAGGACATCTAAGTTTTTTTTATTTCTTTCATAAAATATACTTTCTTCTGAATGAATCAAATATACAAATAGGTTTATAAGCCCTTAATAATGGGACCTGGCTATCTCATAATAGCTAAGAACAGTTAAAAATCATAATTTCTACCATAAATTACACTTCATCTTAAACAAATAGTATTTACAAATAAGTTCATTTGCCATTAATTTAGGGGTCTGGCTATTTCATAATGGCCAACTACTGCAAAAAAAACTTCATTTTTAACATAAAATACAATTCATTTTTAACAAATCGTACTTACAAATAACTTTATCGGCGGTTAATTTAGAGGGTCAGGGTGTCTCGTAATGACTAAATGGTTTATTTCTACCATATAATACATTCTAAACAAAACGTACCTAAAAATAGGTTTCTAAGCCCTTAAATTAGGGTTCTGGCCATCTCATAATGGCTAAGAACTGCTAAAAACCGTTATTTCCATCATAAAATACACTTAATACAAAAATCATAGAATCGGCTGAATAGTAACCAAAACTCGAAATAACGGTTATATAAAAACGGATTTTGATACAAAAATATATATCAAAAGAAACAAATTTTATGCTGATTTCAAATATAAAAAATTTCATTAAGTTTAGTCTTATCCATCAAAGGTTACGAGCCTGAGAATATTTTCTTGATTGTCGAAAAAAGAATGAAACAGTCCCTAAAAATCTGTCCCTGGCTCCTGGAGAAGCAAAAACCATCCCTTTTGGCCCAAGGCAAGAGTTCTGCAGAGCTTCCCAAAATGTAATGTCATATTCATTTTTCCGGCCTGAGGTCCACACTTTCCGTAAAAACCGCACAGGTTAGACTCTTACAAGTTTCCAGGAATAAGCTGAGATCGGCGGCATAGGAAAAAAAAGAAAACCGGGACAGAACCAAAGTGTTGCTCTCGCAACACAGTCACACTGTGTGATTCAGTGTATCAGACACCCTTAATGCATAGGTTTCAAGCTCCTGTTTTCAAAAATGTGGAACTTTGTATTTTTGGCAGAAGAAAATCACGGATGCGTGTTTAGTTTTTTTTTGGGGGTTTGTTTGTTTTCCCCTGGGGTAATCGTATTCACCCAGTAGTCCTAAAATATTGGAAGAGGGCTCATTCGAGCGAAAGTTGAACGTTCTAGTACCCTTTTCAAGTGAGCAAATGAATTGAAGGGTGACTAGCCCATCTCCCCGCTACTTTTTCCCAAAATCGTCCTATAAAAATTTTGAGATAGTCATTTTGTTCATCGTTGTTGAAAGACCTAATAGCTGATTCTTTGGGTATAACATGAACTTCTCCTCCGTACAGCCCCATGGGAAGGTATTTAAGTCATAATATTTACTTATTGTTTACGTATAGTATTTGTTATTAAGATACATGCATACATTTTCAGGTGGAGAGGGGACGAATTGTCTGCTGGGGGTTTTTCCACGGGGGAATATGCCATAAAAAGGTAAGTTTCCAGGGAGTGAACTTGTCAAGAGAATTTGCCAGAATTCTTATACAAAATTCTTTTTATAGGTCTTGCTTTCTCTTTTCCGTCTCAATTTTACGCGGGGAGCGGTTAAAAGTAACTGTCCGGGGTAAATTTTCACTGGGATTGAATTATCCAGGGGATACTTCCATGGTAAGGGGGTTCTTCTGTGGAGATGGGGTCATATTTTCTGAAAATATTTTAAAAAATGATCAAAAATATAGTAAAAAGACAAGTTTATTTCAACTGACAGTAAGAAGTAACATTAAAAATTAAACAAATCGAAATTCTTCTCTATGTGAAGGAGGTTGCCACCTCAAAACCTCTCTTTACCCTTAAGTTTGAATTTTTTCGCAATTCTTTAAGAATGACTCCTGAAATACTGGGGTCGTTTAATTAGAGCAGCAAGACGACTTTTTCAAAGAACTAAAAAAACTTTAGCTTAAAGAGCAAGTTGTCGAGGACTGGACAATCCCCTTCATATACCTATTAATTTCTGTTCGTTTAAATTTTTAATGTTGCTCCTTAATTTCAGTGGAAAAAACTTGTTTTTTTTCATTTGATTTTTACCATAAAATGCACTTCATTTTAAACAAATAGTTTGGCTATCCCATAAAAAATCGTAAATTAAAGTTTAGATTTAAAAAAAGCCTAGTTTTTAAATCTTAATTATGATGCGTTTTATTCATTGTTTAAGCCTTTTTTATTTTTTCATTTCCCTTTAAAACTATTAGTTTATTTTAAGAAATGTCTTGGTTTTTTTAAAAGTAAATAATGGTGAGATAATAATAACTTCAGACTCCCCTGTTACTCAACCTAAATTCGTCTTACAATTTCCATCATATCTTTATTATAGCACTTTTGTCTGTTGCTATTTTTCACACCTTGTCTAACCCAAAAAAAATAATATGCAACCAAATGAACAAATTAGTTTTATCCTAAACAATACAGATTTAAATAATAAATCTTATTAAGCATATGAAATTACAAATTTTAAATTTTAAACTTTATAATAAAAATTGTTTTATTAATAGCATCAGTTTTTCTAATTTCTTCCTTTCTTTAGTATGATTTACGAAAAAGTTAGATTTATTATTTTTGACTCTTTTCTGTTTATTTGCTATTAAAATTTGAAAATAAATAATCCTTAGGGGGGCCCTGAGTTATATTTTTTCATGAAAAGGGGCGGTTGAAGAAGTAAATTTGGGAAGGACTTTGTTAGTTAAAGAACAAACGCGGCAGAGATGGGTCTATTTTTTGGAGAAATACCTCCATCATCCTTGATCAAGGTTAAGGCAAAACGAAAAGACTACTTTTAAAAAATAAGTATTTTGATGAAACTTGTATGATGTTGATTTTTTTTTTTAGCTAGATAGCGTTGCTTATTGCTCTCATTTTCTCTTACCATTTCCTCTTTTGGTCACAGAGAAATTCTCTTAGACGTAAGTTTTGAGGTTTTATTCATGTAATATGGTATAGGAAAATATTATTATGTATTGAGGTATAGGATTTTTCATCTTCCAGAACTGAATGTTCTTATTTCTTCTTTGACTTCTTATTTTTCCTATTTCTGTTTCTTCTATTCCTTATTTCTATTTCCTATTTAAGAAATAAGGGTTATTCCTTATTTCAACAAGGGTAATACTTTTCAACAAGGAATCATGGGGCAGCAATTTTTGGGATGGATAGTAGCTGTTTTTGCCCTCTGCACTGGATGGGGTCAAAGGATCGATAGGTTTTAAATGTTGGGATCGATCAGGGAGTGGTGTCTTCTCTTGTTGCTTGAGTTTTTTTTTATTATTGTATAAACTTAATGAAGTGAATTCTTTTGTTTATTTGTTTTAAATTTTGTGTTATTTAGCCCCCCTACTATGGGCCATGGAGCCTATAGTGCTATTGTAAATATTTGTTGTAATAAAGAAAGGAACTGAACTGAATTACAAATATTATCTTTTGTAACTATTACAAAATTTAATATAAAATAACAGTGAAATTTTGCTCTTAATAGATTTAAAATATTATTTTTTTAGGGGCACATTATAATATTATTTCATTTTGCTTTGTTGTCAAAGTTCGGTAGTTTGATAAAGTGGTTTTATCAACCAAAATATTTTCAGCTCTGTGAGAAAAGGGTAGAGCGTAGTTTTCCACCCCCTCCCTATATTTTATATAATAAATTTTGCCCCATCTAGGTTTTTAATAATAAATTTTACCTCCCCCCCCCCTTCTATTTGCATGATTTGACACCCTAGCTACTCACAAGAAATTTTTGAACGTCTTTTTACGGTGTTTTTACGTCTTTTTACCTATCAAAAGTTACGAGCCTGAGAAAATTTGCCTTATTTTAGAAAATAGGCGAAGAAAAACCCTAAAAGTCATAAAATCTTAACGAAAATCACACCACCAGATTCAGCGTATCAGAGAACCCTATTGTAGAAGTTTCAAGCTCCTACCTACAAAAATGTAGAATTATGTATTTTTTGCCAGAAGGCAGATCACGGATGCGTGTTTATTTGTTTGTTTTTTTCCTAGGGGTGATCGTATCGACCCAGTGGTCCTAGAATCTTGCGAAAGGGCTCATTCTAACGAAAATGAAAAGTTGTAGTGTCCTTTTTAAGTGACCAAAAAAAATTTGAGGGCACCTAGGCCCCTCCCACGCTAATTATTTTTCCAGAGTCACCAGATCAAAATTCTGAGATTGCCATTTTATTCAAAGTAGTCAAATACCTTATAACTACGTCCTTGGGGACGACTTACTCCCCCACAGTCCCCGTGGGAGGGGCCACAAGTTACAAACTTTAACTAGTGCTTACATATAGTAATGGTTATTCAAAAGTGTACAGACGTTTTCAGGGGGATTTTTAGGTTGGGGGAGGGAGGAGTTGAGAAGAGGGGAATATGCTGGGGGAACTTTCCTTGGAGGAATTTGTCATTGGGAGAGAAGATTTTCATGAAGGGAGCGCAAAATTATCTAGCATTATTTAAAAATATACAATGAAAAAATAAATATGAAAAAGTTTTTTCAACTGAAAGTAAGGAGAAGCATTAAAATTTAAGACGAACAGATATTATTACGCATATGACAGGCTCACCTCCTCCTAATATCTCGCTCTTTTAAAAGCTAAAGTATTTTTAGTAATTTCAACTATTTATTCTACGGCTTTTGTGATTCAATGGCATTCTTAAGAAATTGGAAAAAAATTTAAGCTTTAGTGTAAAAAGCGAGGTTCTGACGAGGGGGTGAACCCCTTTGTATACGTAATAAAACATGAGAATACAGAAGTTCGCTACGTAAGCTAATTTGTAAGTTATGTATATAACGAACATTCGTAAAAAAATTTAAAGTTCACGTTGCATTTTTAAGTAACCAAAAATTGGAGGGCAACTAGGCCTCCTCCCCCGCTCCTTTTTTTCTCAAAATCATTCGATCAAAACTATGATAAAGCCATTTAGCAAAAACAAAAAATATGCAAATTTTGTTTTAATTATTCATCTGCGGAGAGCCAAAATCAAAACATGCATTGATTCAAAACATTCAGAAATTAAATTTTAAAAAAACAAGTTTTTTTAACGGAAAGTAAGGAGCGACGTTAAGACTTAAAAGGAACAGAATTTACTTCGTATTTGAAAGGAGATGCTTCCTCATCAACGTTCCGCTCTTTACGCTAAAGCTTTTTACTGTTTTAAAAAGTATAGTTAAGAGAAAGTGTCAAACTTTAGTGCAAAGACCGGGGTGTTGATGAGGAAGCAGCCCTATCATATACGAAGTAATTTCTGTTCGTTTTAAGTCTTAACCTCGCTCCTTACTTTCCGTTAAAAAAACTCGTTTTCTTAAATTTAATTTTTAAAGGATCCAATTACAGTTTCAATGTCTTTTGCATCTTTTCTTTAATTGATTCAAAATATTTTAGCACACTTCCCCTTAATCTAACTGCTACGCATTATCACTTAATCGTCAATTATTTCTGTTAAATCGTCAAAAATTCTCAATTTTTCGATGAATTTATCCACATCTGAAATTCTCGCGTATTCTGGTATAATTTTTTCAATGTCAAGTAGCGTTGTTTGTGAAGTCAATTTGCCTTCTGGTAGAGTCATTTACGTTTTTATCTACAACTTTATTTAGTCTTTTCGAATAAAAATTTGGCTAGTGTTTCCATAGGGACAGCCTGACCTATTATCTGAAGAGTCCCTACTGGGAATTAACGAGAAGCTTAAATAATGTTTCATAGAGAAGTTTGGTATAATACAATTGCTTTATTTAACTCAACACAAACGGCATAAGGGAAATGGTTATACATACGGCACTGGGACTAAACGTCCCACAGTGTAAAACAAATACAAAATTCCAGTTACAAAACATAAAACATCAAAACACTTACAAAAGTCCAAGGTATTCCTAATTAAACTCAACAGAGGTCAGTCCGGTAATTTAAATAGAAAAAATTGCTTGATCCCATAAAATGTGTCTTTTATATCATAGGTCAACCGTGTTATTTCACGTTACATACGTACATAAGCAAAAAAGCGGTTATTTCTCAATTTCCTTTACAAGCCTATACTTACATGTGCGCTTATATCATAATAAAAAGTGGTATTTCAAAATGTTGCATTTTGTATTTTGTGTCTTAATATTTTTACTAAAATCAAATTCCTACTTAATTAGTCAGCTTTGCTACACCATCTTCCTTTTTTCTCTTGTAATGTTTTCTCTTGTACTTTTCAGACATAAGAAGTTGTTTGAAATATCGAACGATTTTAAAAGTATACACTTAGCATCTTCTTTGAGTTCAAAATCTGCCAAAACTTATCCAGAAAAGTCTAACTTAATAATCTGAGCCGTTTTTGAGATATTGATTTGTCAACCTTTTGACAATATTCACGACCAATGTTCGTTTTGATTTATTTCAGCGTCCGTCTAAACGTTCCTTGAAAGCTTCAGCTTAATACCCTCTGCTTGCAATGTAGCAACAGTTGTAGTATGAGTAGCAAACATATTTAACATGAAGTAATAAACATTTTTTTGTGATCTTTCTACGGGAAAAAAAATCACATTTTTGTATATAAGAGTTTGAAACCTTTACAAGAGGGTTCTCTGATACCCTGGGTCTGATGGTGTGATTGTTATAAGGATCACTTGATGCTTTAGGGTTGTTTCCCACCTTGTTCGAAATCAGGCAAATTTTCTAAGGTTTCAAGTAGGCATCCTTTCCATTTTTATCGTGGTCGACATTCCATGCGGTTGATTGAAATTGTATCTGTAGTTACTAATCTATCTGGCTATGGCTTGTAAGGCATTTTTCAGTTAAAACTATGTTTTTAGAACAACAAAATAAAACACATCATAAGCATAAAAGCGAGGACATCTTAGCAGTATTAAAAACGAAGGATGGCCAAAATGAGCTTCTTTTCTAGGTTGAATTTTAGAGCTGAGAAGTAATTCCTAATTAACTCTGTGGAATCGAGATAATTTTTGATCCTGCTTTGCTAATTTTTTTTTTTTTTTTTGGAGATCAAATGAACTCATGCTGTTACTTAATGGTGCTTTTTTGTTCTATTTTAAAAATGTGCTAATTAATATTTATGGTATCACAGGTTAAGTTTTGTTTGTGTTAAATGTCTTGACGATGCAAAATTCTTACCCAATTTTTAAATATGCGGTTTCCGTTCCCTATATGATGAGTTCTTCTAGCTATTTGCTTGTTCTATAGCTCCCCTTTTGACATTTTGTATCTTTTCTAAGCTTTTTAACCTGGCCAGAATTCCTTAGCCTTTTCTTGTCTTAAATACAGATTATAATGTACTTTTCGAGGGCATCTCGGTTTCATCTACCAGTTACTTAACTCAGTAAAGATCTGTTTGCTGCCCAATGCTTTGTTCTTGCATAGCAAAAGACAATGAGATCTTTTTGACGATTTTATTGTCCTCCATTCTTGTTTAGTATCAACCAATGATCCTCTAGTGAGGACATCTTAGTAGAACTAAAAACAAAGGATGGCTAAAACAAACGCAGATTTTAATTTTGTCCTCTATATATAGGGTCGGTTTTAAGTTTTACAGCTGTTCTTTTTTTCTTTTTTATCACTTCTTTCCTTGTCTTTTATGTCCAATCGATTGACGTCCTTTTCCTTTTCTATGTTGAATTTTAGAGCTGAGCAGTAATTTATAACGAACTCTGTGGAAAACTGTTTGCTGTTGCCGTCTTTTTGTTTAATGACGTTTTTTTTTACATAAAAAGTCGTTGCAACATAACAGGCATCAAGTAATTGTAAAATTCAAATAAAAATCAAGGGTTTTCAATCTTAAATTCATTAAATTATCTGTGAAATTCTTTTTGCTCCTTTCTCTCCCCTTCTCAAATTTTAAAAGAAACAGAACTCTTTAGATTTTTGGTAAAAATTATCTTTTTTGCTCTCCCCTCACTAAAAGAATTTACTGCTCATCCAAGTTCTTTTACTCCTTTAGGACCTGTTTGTTCCTTTTGATCGTAATATGGCCTGTATGTTCCTTTTGCTCCTTGTATGGCCTGTATGCTCCTTTTGTTCATTGTATGGTTTTCCTAAGCCAAGAAACTGCTTTTGGATTCAACAAACAGTAAAAATAAAGAATCCGGGACATTTTATTTTTCCTTTATTTTAATAATAATTGAAAAACTTGTTTAAGTAGAACTTTATTATATCGTTTTCTTATAGCTTATCATATACTTACCACTTCACGTTCTTAGAGTTAGGTTCTATAGAAGAGACCTAGATAAAAAGATTGAATAAATTGAAAGGACAATCTTGCTCATATCTTAGAAAAACAAGTGCAGTATCTTTGCACTCTTTAATCTATACTGCTAAATTAATAGATTAATAATTATAAAATAAATAGTCTCTTACTTCAAACATAATTATAGTGCAGTTAATTGGCAAATCAATTCATTCAGTTTGATTACTTACAGGAGTGCATTTATGCTCGTAATTTTTAAAATTGTGTCTTCGTTATGCTGAAAAGAAAGCATAATTTTAATTTGACTAATTTTTTCTTTTTGAAATAGCATCGTATTTGTGTATACAGTGCTTTCATGTTGGTGATAGAATCGGGTAGACGGAGAGATGTTCAAAGCTGGAATACTTGTTGTTTTTTGATGGGTATCTCTAAGTTCTGTTTTGAAGGCCAGAGCAAATTTCCAAGACAGAAACGCTAATGAAAATACTATATAAGAAACTCAACTATGCTACAAAAGAACTCTAGAGAATTTTAACGAAAAACTAGGGGTGTCCTGCACAAGTATTCTTAAATATTGCCGAAAATCATCATTGAAAGAGGGTTTTTTATAGATGGGTATATTATTCAAAAAAAAAATTTACTCTACTTCTTGTCTAATTCTTTTTTTTTCTTTTATCCTGTGATGATTGTTCTATTCTTAGATAATCTAAATGTATATCTCTTCCATGTTTCCTCTTTCTTTTCTTTTATGGAAAATAAATTTGTTGCCATCATATATTTCTTTCAGTTATGCAACATTTGTGTTCACTATTATAGCTTTTCTAATCTGTATATACTCAAAAAATTCCAATAAATAAAATCGGATGTAGCAACAATAAATCCATTGCTGTGATATTTTAGATTGTAATTTCAATGATTTTTTTCATTTTATTTATGCCACCCATATTTGTAATGATTGTCAGTTGTAGACGAAATTTTTTTGACTTTTACACCATCTCTTAGTAACAGCTCCAGCGATTGAGCATAAGCAAAACTTTGCTTTACAGCACGAGAGTTCCTGAACCTTACAGTCTCTGTGACTCTTGGCCATTCTTTAAAATGAAAAACATCAAAGTAAGTGTCGAAATAGACAGCAAGCCAAAGTACTTTCAAGCGGTGACTTTTGCTGTAGCGTTTTCCAATATGTTCTGTAGAACATTACAGAGACATTTGGAGACGGTTTTATCCTGCTTAATCACTAATTTTTCCCGATTTGCCTAAGCACTAGTAATTGAATCATGACCAGAAAGGCTATCAAGTAACTTTTTACACCTTGCTGGATTTCTCACTTCAGCAGGTAACTTGTTTATTGCAACAGTAACGTCACCAGAGACTATAGAATTCACCATCGCAGCTGATCAAAGCTTAGGAAAGTATTCAATGTAACCAGCCAACTGAGTCGAAACGACGCAAAGAAGTTGCTCACACGTATTACCTTTAGATGAAAGGTGAGAGTAAACCACTTCTGGAATATAGGGTACATCGGTTGGGCGGTAAACTACGAAATTGGGGACTTAGGTAGTATTAGCATGACATTTGCTGAAAGTGTCAAAAATGTTTTCAGATTATTCAGTTTTGCATTAGTTCCAAACCACTTAAAGACCCATTCATTTGCTAAATTCTTACTTTACTTTGAAAATTTCAATGCTATCAAAAGAGGCGGAACCATAACGTATAATGTCTTAGCATGGTTGCTGAAATTTAGTTCACTGTGAATAAAAAATCTCACTCGTTATTTACAAAGAAGATTGGATGGCTTCAAAGAAAATAGAATTGACAAGGATTCATTTTGCTGATATGAATGAATTGACAATTCTTTATATTTAAGTCGAGAAGCCATGCCTTATTTAATCTACCAACTAAAGGCAAGCCGATACATCAATTAAGACAGGGCGTAAGTGTGACATTTACGATACTCAGGGAACATATTCATACAGAGAAAACGTTGCAACGCTGGCCGGATATTCCTTCTATCACCATCATCAAACTCTCCGATTTCTGTACTTGGGCTGACATTGGCTGGCTGAGAACTAGTAAAATCAATAAAATTGGTAAGTATAAAGTTCTTTGTACCTTCTATAGTTGTATAGTTCACTTGTTCTAATGGAAAACTAGGCTAACAAAAGCTGCAGGCCTTTGGTGTGTATGATTAGCCTATATTAACAGAGGTCAGACTCCACCCCATTAATGTGCAAATATATACCCTGCATTGCTGATGACCTGTAAAAATAAAGTTTTTATAAAAGTGAAACCTTGCAAAATAGATCTTCTGCTTGAATAAAGTACAACAAAATTGTTTTCAGCTTCACATTGCTCAATCCTATTTATAAGGTTTTGAAGATATGCTAATACATTTCCTAAATTTTGAAAAAAATATTGATATGGCTCAGAATTCTACTGAAATAACAGAAATTGCATTTTCAGAACTAAAGGCAGAGAAAAAGCAACTGGTAGCTGAAAATTTAGGTAAAAAAGTGTTTTGGTCAAAATTTCAATAGGTATTGACCCATCATTTAGACAAATTTCAGGGCCCTCTAGAGGGGGAAGGAGTAGATGTGGGTACTTTAAAATACCTTCCTGGGATTTACTTTAGCCTGTAGACCCATAGTGTAGATCAATACAGCAGAGGACCCAATAAATTATATTTAAATGTTTTGAGTAATTAGTATTTACTTTTCCTAGGGGGGACTGCAAACCATGTTGTTGGAATGACTATAAATATGTTATAGCCCAGTTCTAAAGATGGTTTTTGGTCACATCCTACTTCCCCTTGTTTTGCCTTATGCTGCTTCTACAGAATTGCTTATCATGTATCAGGGTAGGGGTCAATAAATATTTTGTCTTTTAGAGACAGGTCTCTAATGTCTTGCATCCTTTGTATTAATATGAATAGGATAATCATTTCTCAGTCTTCCCTATTTGTGAGGAAAATGGTTTGTGTTAGTGTTAAAATGTGTGCTGAAGAAGAGACATGCAGTATAACTTATGAAAATGGTTTTCAAAAATGGAAAGAAATGTATGATACTATTAGGCCTAAAAGGGAATAGAAATAAACTACTTTATGTTATATATTACAAGTAAAATATTGTTTTACAAATCAGAGGTGTATTACTTATTATTAAAAGATGCATTATAATAAGTCAACCTTAATATCAACATGACTAGTTCTTTTTAATATTGCTTCTCAGATTCTACCTCTCTAGGGTTGAAATTTGTTCCATCACCTAGTTAATAGGCAAATTAAATGTGTAATCTGTTTAATTTAGATAAGATAAGATATTTATTTCAAAAAAATCACTATCACAAGCCCTCAAAGGGCCGAATTCAGACTTCAGAGTCGACTAATAAAACAAACAAAGCAAAAAACACAAAGCTAATAATAATAAATAATCAAATTATGAGTAAAAAAAAAATAAATAAAAAAATATATGTCAGAAAAAAAAGGAAAGGGGACAAAAAAAGTATAATAACACAGAAATGAACAAGAAATAAACATATATATCTACAAATTAAAAGGGACACTAAAAAAAAGTCCAAAAACTCACAAAAAAAAGAACAAAGCAAAAAACACATATGAATTAAAAGGGAAACTAAACCAAAACAGCGGGAGGCAAGCAAATTAGTGTAACAACCTAAAGCACCTCACAAAAAAAAAGAAGGGGGGGGGGAGAAACTAGTTGGCTATTTTATTTATTTTTTCTGTGATGAAGGGGACAAAGGTTTTTTCATATCTGGAAGTAACGCAGCAAATGGGAGACAAAACTGGGATAGGCTCAGAAACAGCTCGAGGCTGTCGTAATCTGGATGGTGAGTGACGTTTGGGGAAAATACTTGCCATCTGAGGGTTTGTTATTGCATTTTTTGAAAAACGGAGGCACAATGACAACCTCCTTCACTCAAGGGTTTCCAAACTAGCTTTTTTTAGGAGCAGAGAGTAAGGCACCTTGCCTTCTTTGAAAATTATTCGCAAGGCTCTTTTTTGGATTGACTCAGTTTTGTCTGATTCTTCATGGGAGATGCCAGGGTGCCAAATTGGACAAGCATATTCAAGATGCAGACGGACAAAAGACGTGTACAACCTTAAGAAGTGAGAAGGGGGGACGCTATATTTATTTAGGAGCTTAAGGAGGGCGATAGACGCATTAGCTTTATGGATAATATCTTTAACATGGATATCCCACTTTAAATTTGAAGAAATTGTGACTCCAAGTAATTTAACCGAGGATGCATAAATTTCAGGAGGGATAGGATTAAGAAAACAGGGCGAGGATTTGAGGAAACAAATCAGCATTATCATGGACTTAGAGGGGTTTACGGTCATATCTAGGTCCAAAGCCTCACTTCCAATTTCATTGAGAATACTCATAGGGTCATTTAGTAAATTTCTGAAGCAACTTTCAACAATTGTTAGGTCATCAACAAATTTCCAACCGTCAGGAACTTCCTTCACAAGGCTGTTAACCATGACTGAAAAAAGGAGGGGGCCTAGGAGAGTTCCTTGGGGTATGCCATTGTAGATAGGGAGAGGATTTGAGTAATGGTTCTGGTATTTAACCACCTGTGATCTATTTGTTAAAAAGGAGGCAACCAATTTTACCAGTAAGGGATTGATATTGAACTCGCTTTCTAGTTTCTCAATTAAAATATTGTGGTTAACAAGGTCAAAGGCTTTCTGAAGGTCAATAGAAATTAAGTTTAGCCAGGAATTAGGTTTTTCAAGGATTTTCCCAATGTGGTCAATAAGAGAAACGAGGTAGTGGGAAGTACAAGTTGATTTTAGGTTTCCAAATTGTTTCAGGTCAGTAAGAGGTAGGATTTTTTCCTTTAGCAAATCTGCAAGGAATCCTTCATACAATTTTGAAAAAATAGGAGTAAGTGTAATAGGTCGAACGCCATCAAAGCCAGGCTTTCCATTTTTCTTTTTCAAAGGGGTGATAAAACCCTGTTTCCAAATTGTTGGAATTTGCCCAGACTTAGTAATTTCGTTAAACAGGACAGACAAGGGCTTAGACAGGAAGTCACCGAAGGCTCTAATAAGAGGAAATGGGATATCCAAAGGACAAACACTTGTCTTTCTTAGTTTATTAATTCTTCTTTCAATCTCAGATGGGGAAACAGTCGGGAAAAGAAGGGATGGGGCTCCTGTTGATAATTGGATTGGCAATGCTGGAAGACTCTGGACAATGGAAGCGAGAAATTTATTTAGACTATTTGCAGTAACATCAGGGGGCTCTGGTAAGTTGAAATTAAGCTGGTCAAGACTCGTGCCAAATAGCTTTTTAACCTCGGAATACCAGTTTTTTGGCTTATTAGTGAACAATTCTTCGATCTTATTTTTGTAGTATGATCGTGCCAATTTACGAATTTCTCTTTTAATTGATTTTCTTAATATATTGGCTTGATCGAGTTTACCATTCTTAAACAGCTTCAATTTGGTTCTAATTAGTGTTTTTATTGTTTGATTAATAAAGGGTTTGTCACTTGAGCACCTTTTAAACCTTTTTTCTGGGAAACAAATTTGATATTTATCAATTAGCTTTTTATGAAACGTGGCTGTTTTCTCATCAAGGTTTTGTAAGCTATAAATGTCGGACCAATCTTCAGTACTCAGCCACATACCAAAAGAAAGAAGACCAGAATTTTGAAGGGGGCGGTAAGTGCTATAAGTCTTTGAGAAAGTATGCTTAAAAGTTTAGGAGGGGGACAAAAGAATGGAAAGATGATAACTCCCACCTAATGGGGGCAAAGTTGAGGGAGGGGTGTAAAAATTATACATATTAGTTAAAATAACATCAAGAGAGGTATTTCCCCGAGTCGTCGGTGTTTTAACAATTTGCTTTACTTTAAGTGAAGCACAAAAGGAATCCATTTTAAGGTCGTTGGCATCGCCAACTAAAAAAAGGCCAGCATTGGGGTACTTAGAAATAACAAAATCAGCACTTGCCTGTAATTGCTGGATAAAATTACGTTTTGACTCGATATTTTGATTTGGGGAGTAATAGAAAACAGCTATTACAATAATACTAAATGGACGAGGGAGTACTTTTGGTCTAACACTTAGCCAGAGGATTTCATCATACTCGGATAAGTTAGGGACTTGAATAACCTTTGGGTAAAGGTGACTCTTAGTAAAAAACAGAACTCTGCCACCTTTTTTCCCGAGTGGGTGGTCTGAAGGACGGAGTTTAATAAACTCTGAATAATTTGTCAGGTGTAGGGACCCTGGGTCATGGGATTGAACTTCAGTAACAGCTATAATATCTATCAAATGTGATTCTGAAACCACCTTGAGTTCAGTAAGCTTTTCAAAATTAAGACTTTCAGCATTAGTAACTAAAAGCTTAGGAAAAACAAACCGATTGGGGAATCGCGAAAGGGAAACTTGATGGGTTTGAGAATTTCCTGGGGGGTAGGGTTTTAATTTAATTTTATTATGCTTTGGAGAAGAGGGGTAAGGGAAGGATTTGCTTTGGGGATTTGGATGTGGGGGGACGGGCAAGGATATGGACGAAGCACGAGGACTTATTATATGACAATTATTGGATGGAAAAAGTCTCAAACCTGAGTCACGTTTACAGGGTAGGCATGAGGGATAAAACGAATGGGCTGGGGTTTCGTAAGGTGCTGGGAAAGGGGGGCTGGGTGGGAATAGTGATTCATGTCCATCAAGAAATTGCTGGTTTGCGGCGGAGTAGGGAGGGTATGGGGCAGCATACTGTAAGGGGGAAGGAAATATGACTTCTGTATATGGAGAGGGAGAGGAGATAACAAGGGTAAGGGGGGGGAGTATGTAATCGGGAAGGGTTTATTAATTGTTGATCTGAGAATGCAGGGGGATAAGAATGAAAGTCGACAGGAACCTGACCAAGGGGAGGAGGGGGTCGTGAGTGCCTTCGACGCTGCCCTAAAAAGGTTGGGTTTTAAACCTACCCCCCGCGTCTGATGATACATGAGCAAAATTACACAACTTAAAATGCTTAGTAGATTTTGCAGGATTAAGGTGGCTTCTGGGCAGCCCAGTTTTGTGGAGCCTACTACGACCTTTAATTGGCGATTCAATATGAGCTTTTGTACAGCCAAAGCACCTTCCACTTGAAAACTTTTTACAAATATCAATATGGGGGTATTTACACAGATTATTTGTACAACAGCTAAAAACAAAAAATTTACAAATGTGTAAATATTTACAATTATTAGAAATACATCTAGGCTACTATCTAAGAAGTTAAAACGCACATTAGGTTTATTAAGCGTAAAATCATTAAGCTCATTTTTTTGAATATTTGATTGCATTGTGTAAGAATTTCCGCTTGTCAGTTCAACTGCATTGTCACTTTTCAAAGATGTGTCGTTAACACTGGATTTCAACAATAAATTATCTTTGGTTGAAGCGAGGTCAGTATGATTAGGTTGCGTAACCTTTTTAATCCCTTGAGAAAATTCTGACGAAGAAAGTTCACTAGCCCTTGCTTGATGAACCGAAGAATTTTGGTAATGAATATTTGCAGAAGTATCAGCTAAATGAGGAATTCTGGGCTGTGTAAGGGAATTTAAAGTATGTAAAGCTTCAACAATTGCGAGCTGAAAACCGACTTTTAACAATTTGATTTCTTTGTCCTTGAAGAGATTACTATTCTGGCGCTCGTAAAGATCAGAGAAGCTATCAAACAGTTCGTGGTAACGAACTGTAGTAAGGAGCGACCCGGCTCAATAGTAACCAAAACTCTAAAAAATGGAATTTTGATACCAATACATACATCAAAAGAATCGCATTTTAATGCTGATTTTAAATATATAACTTTCATCAAGTTTAATCTTACCCATCAAAAGTTACGAGCCTGAGAAAATTTGCGTTATTTTAGAAAATAGGGGGAAACGCCCCCTAGAAGTCATAGAATCTTGACGAAAATCACACCATCAGATTCAGCGTATCAGAGAACCCTACTGTAGAAGTTTCAAGCTCCTATCTACAAAAATGTGGAATTTTGTATTTTATGCCAGAAGGCAGATCACGGATGCGTGTTTATTTGTTTGTTTTTTTTTTTTGTTTTTTTTTTCTCCCAGGGGTGATCGTATCGACCCAGTTGTCCTAGAAAGTTGCAAGAGGGCTCATTCTAACGGAAATGAAGAGTTCTAGTGCCCTTTTTAAGTGACCAAAAAATGGGAGGGCACCTAGGCCCCCTCCCACGCTAATTATTTTACCAAAGTCAACATATCAAAATTCTGAGATAGCCATTTTATTCAACGTAGTCGAAAAACCTTATAACTATGTCTTTGGGGACGACTTACTCCCCCACAGTCCCCGTGGGAGGGGCAACAAGTTACAAACTTTGACTTACTTATGTCTGGATTTGATTCAACATTTCCTTCAATAAACCGCGCTTTACTTTCCCTTGAAATCTTGTGACTTGGTACCATCAACCCTACCTAAGATATATTGCATACACCCTTTTCACAACCTGAGCACAGATAATGCCTTTTGAGTTAGTTCAATATGTCTCAACATTATCAGAAATTTTTAATTTGATAGTCTTAGCCGTTTCTGAGATATTGATATGATCTTGATGAGATATGATCCTAGTCTTTGTCCTAGGGTTTGTGGGAGTCATTTCACTCTCAAGGCATAGCTATTGGGCCTTTTGACTATTTGAACAGGATGGTTATCTCAAAATTTTGATCGGACATCATTCAGCACTGAGAAGGGGGGAGGCAGGTAGTTAAAGAACATTGGAGAGGCTTGTTTGCCTCCCATTATTTTGATTCGTTACAACAGCACTAGAACTTTCATTTCCAGTCGAGTGAACCCCCTCCTAATTTTGTGCGGTCACTTCTTCCACACTGAGGGGGCTAGTTAAAAAAAAATAAATAATAATAATCCATTGAAGCCTCCCAATACATATTAACCTATATTACATTATTCCCCCCAAATATATTTCACTTCTTTCAGACAACAATATTACGCTGTCCATGACACTTTGATGAATTAAGTTTAATCTTCCTAAATATTGACTAATAGGGTATACTCGAGAGTTTACTATTAAACCAAAATGAATTCCTAAAATGCATGGAAGAATAAAAGGGGAAGATGTGAAACAGGGAAATAAAAAGATGAGACAAGAAAAATGGTAAAATAAAAAAACGAATAGAAGAAACTGAAATAAAAGGATTATCGGATAAAACGAGGAAATAGAATAACATATAAAGCAAGATAGTAAAGATTGAATAGGGAAGGTGGGAGTGTGGCTAAAGAAGGAAAAATCCAAATATATGTCAGTATTTTTTATTACGTACGTATCAGAAGGGGGAGTCTCAAGGAAATAAATCGTTAATTAACATAGTCTTCAAGAAAATCGTGTATATTAAGGGTTCCAGGTGTGCGAGAATAAATGTTACCTCGCGTAAAAAAAAGAGGAGTTGGGTTAGATATTTGTGCTAAGTACTAGTTACGAATTCTGTATGTGCAGTTGAAACTCTCAAAAATTCGAGTAAATTGCTCTTACGTTAATAAATCTAAAAAAGTGATGTTCCATGTAATGCACATTAACGAGTATGTTATGCATATAATAATAATAATTTATTTATTTATAATCCACTGTACAAAACAATTTGAGGATAGTGGAGTAAAAGAGAGAAAACAAAATAAACATTAGAAAAGAAACAACATTAGTAAATTAAAATCAATAGAATAATAAAATCAATTACAACAACGTAAGTAAATTAAAATCAATAGAACAAACGGATGAGAACAAAGGTACAACACAATAAGTACAACAAAATCAACAAGGAAAAGGGTCAACAGAACGAACTTGTGAGCCCGTGATATGGGGTAAGCCGTCGATATGCTTATGCTGATAACTGATCATGAAGCTCCTGTAGTTTTGCAGTTGCATTGGAAACTTTGTATTTTTGGATTATTATCCGATTTCGAAACAATAGAAGTAGATAAAGCAGGTATTACATTATTAATAGTAACATCTACGTAGTTTAAATAAGTCACTCTTACAATGCATTGCATAATGTATTGTAAGAGTAGCAATACATTCGTATTTTTACATGGCCCATGTGATTTGCATTAATTCTTTATTAATTTTTGTTTCAGGAGTCACATTTACAAGAATATGTAAAAACTCTTGCAAGGAGGTCAGGGTTAGCTGCTCACCAGCTTATTTGGAACATGGATGTTAATAAGTTCAAAGATAAAGAAGGCCGCCGGAGAGACCCAGTTCTCTATGATATATTAGATGGCATCGTAAACAGTATAATTGAAGGATTCTCAGATGCTGACAGGGAATGCTATACACAAGAATTTGCTTTTGTTGAAGCCATTACTTCAATCAGTGAGAAAATCACAGAGTTTCCTAAAGGTGAGCTAATAGACGGAGTTTATATTTAGCGAAACATTTGTGGAATCGTAAAGTCTGTGGTAGATCGTCTTAAATTCAAAATCTTTGGTAAAATCTAAACATTCTTAAAGCTGAGTTCAAACTGCAAGAATGACTTGTGAAAATGGGAACTAGTGCTAGTACTGACAAAAAAAAAAACTATCAACGCTACCTAGTATTTGATGACATTCGACATTTTTCAGTGTAATAATAAAAATCGTTAGCTTAGATTGGGAAAATTAGGGTACCAATAAGCGCCCGATCTGAATTCCTGACAGAAAAGTAATAGCACAGCTTGATAAAATGCCGAGTGTCGTCCAACGCTAGATGAAGTTGGCAGTTTTTCTCGTTGACGCAGGCACCAGTTTATAAGCTAATCTTTGAGCAAGCTAATTTACAGAGGTTGCATTACATTTAGAAAATATTTGTGGAAGTGATAAAGTCAGGTTTGAACTATACTAAATTCAAAATCAGTGGTAAGTTTTAAGTGTTCCTAAAAGTCAAGTTATTATGTAAATGGTAAAATCAATAGTTGATCATGGCAAATTCAAAATGAAAAGAGCTAAATGAGAACCTAACCCTTGACTTGAATTGGTGAATTAATACACAAAGATTGTGCATAGAGAAATATTTATATCAAACAGCTTAATGGATTGTAGGCATGTTTCTTTTTATTTATTAGTTTTTTATATTCCTTTGTTGGTTTTTACTTTCTTTTTTTTTCACTTGACATAATAAATGAATTTAGATCTGTTAGAGCTTGTGAAAAACTTCTGGAAATTAATATTTTATTAATGTTACCACTAGTACTATAACAGTTCGTCCTGGTATTCTATCACTGAGTTAAAAAATAGAATATCCAAAATATTTGACATACTACTTTCACGTTTATTCGTCAAAGGACCAAGGACAGTGGAAATGAAATATGACTATTTGATCCTTTTAGCAGAATCTCACAAAACCATACATATCTTAAATATTTCGGAAAAGTTGAAAATTAAGTTTCAGTGAAAGACCTTCATATGTAGTTGTGCAGTAGCTGACGCAAAATTTAAAAAACCTAATATAGGAGAAGAATTTACAAGAAATTACGCTAATAACACATGACACTAAATACCTTAAGAAGGTGTAGCTTTTATTAAAATGAGAGGGGGTCGATAGTGGGTTATTAAAATTTAGTTGGAATTAAAATTTACAGATTTTAAAGCCAACTTAAACTATTTTTTATTTTAATTTTTCTTTTACTTGACAGGTTTTGTACTAATATAAGTGAGAGCTGCAAACATTTAACTATTAAAGAATCGGGATTTTTTAATGGTCGTATTTTATTTTCAGGGATTGTTGATTCTTTGTATTATTAAATAAAAAAAACTAGTTTTTTTAACTGAAAGTAAGGAGCGACATTAGAACTTAAAACGAACAGAAATTACTCCGTATATGAAATGGGTTGTCCCCTCCGCAGTCCCACGCTCTTTACGCTAAAGTTTGACTCTTTGCCACAATTCTACTTTTTAAAACAATTAAAAACTTTAGCGTAAAGAGCGTGGGACTGCGGAGGGGACAACCCATTTCATATACGGAGTAATTTCTGTTCGTTTTAAGTTCTAATGTCGCTCCTTACTTTCAGTTAAAAAAACTAGTTTTTTTTATTTAATTTCTGAACGTTTTTGAATTAATGCATGTTTGATTTTGGCTCTCCGCACATAAATTATTGAAATGAAATTAGTATATTAATTCTTTTTTTTTGGCTAAATGGCTTTCTCTTAGTTTTGATCAGACGATTTTGAGAAATAAGGGGTGGGGAAGGAGGCCTAGCTGCCCTCCAATTTTTCGGTTACTTAAAAAGGCTACTAGAACTTTTAATATTCAACGAACGTTTTTATTAGCAAAAAATATACGTAACTTAAGAATTAACTTACGTAACAAACTTTTATATTCTTATATTTTTATTATGTGTACGAGGGGGTTTGTACCCTCGTTAATACCTCGCTCTTTACACTAAATCGTAAGTTTTGTCCCAATTCTTTAAGAATGACCCCTGAATAAAAAAGGCCGTAGAATAAATAGTTGAAATCACTAAAAATATTTTTGCATAAAGAGCGAGGTATTTATCTCCTCCTAAATACCTCGCTCTTTATGCTAAAGTATTTTTACAACCCTTCATATGCGTAATAATCTCTGTTCGTTTTAAATTTCAATGCTATTCCTTACTTTCATTTGAAAAAATGTTTTCATGTTTATTTTTTCATTGTTTTCTTTATAGTAATGCTAGAAAATCCTGCGTCCTTTTCATTGATTTTCTCTTCCCCCATGACATATTCCTCAAAGGAAAGATCCTCCCACAAAGCCCTCTCCCATCAACCCCACCCCCCAAACCAAAAAATCTCCATGAAAACGTCTGTACACTTCCCAATAACCATTACTATATGTAAACATTGGTCAAAGTTTGTAACTTGCAGCCCCTCCCTCAGGGATTGTGGGGGAGTAAGTCATTCCCAAAGACATAGTTATTATGGTTTTCGACTATGCTGAACAAAATGGTTATCTTAAAATTTTAATCTGTTGACTTTTGGAAAAAAATGAGCATGGGAGGGGGCCTATTTGCCCTCCAATTTTTTTGGTCACTTAAAAAGGACACTAGAACTTTTCATTTCCGTTAGAATGAGCCCTCTCGCGACATTCTAGGACCACTTGGTCGATAAGATGACCCCTGGAAAAAAAAAAATAAAATAAACACGCAGCCGTGATTTGTCTTCTGGCAAGAAATACAAAATTCCACTTTTTTTAGATAGGAGCTTGAAATTTTTGCTATAGAGTTCTCTGATATATCGAATGCGATAGTGTGATTTTCGTTAAGATTCTATGACTTTTAGGGGATGTTTCCCCCTTTTTTCCAAAATAGGACAAATTTTCTCAGGCTCGTAACTTTTGATGACAAAGACTAAATTAATTGAAACTTATATATTTAGAATCAGCGTAAAAATTCGATTCTTTTGATGTATCTTTTGGCATCAAAATTCAGTTTTTTAGAATTTTGTTTACTATTGAGCCGGGTCGCCCCTTACTACAGTTCCTTACCACGAACTGTTTGAAAAGAAAATAATTCGGTATTTCGGGGCTTCTGACATTATTACTCCTTTGCGGAAGTTAGGCTCAAAATTGAAAAAGGATTATATTTTTTCTCTGGGCCCCTTCCACCTCTTAGTTCGTTTATTTTCCCGTTAGTTTTCACCTGTTTTCGCTTTATAGTTGTGTTATCTCTTAGCAGTTCTTTCGTTAGTTGAGTTATGGTTGTGGTATATATGTTTTATCGCTCGTATAGTTGTGTTATTTTCAAATTATACTCCATAATAGAGAGGCTCCGAACACCCAGCATTGTATGTTAAGCTCTTAATTTGACGTTTTTTTCTAACGTGACCACATTCGTCCTGCGCCCTTTTCATTGAATTTTTTCCCCCATGGCTTATTTCTCCAAGGAAAGATCCTCCCACATAGCCCCCTCCCTCAACCCTACCCCCAAAACCAAAAAAAAAAAACCTGAAAACGTCTGTACACTTCCCAATAACCATTATTATATGTAAACACTGGTTGAAGTTTGTAACTTGCAACCCCTCCCCCAGGGACTGTGGGGGAGTAAGTCATCCCCAAAAACATAGTTATTATGATTTTTGACTATGCTAAACAAAATGGCTATCTCAAAATTTTGATCCGTTGACTTTGGGAAAAAATGAGCGTGGGAGGGGGCCTAGATGCCCTCCAATTTTTTTGGTCACTTAAAAAGAGCAATAGAACTTTTCATTTCCGTTAGAATGAGCCCTCTTGCGACATTCTATGACCACTTGGTCGATACGATGACCCCTGGGGAAAAAAAAAAAAAAAAAAAAAAAACAAAAAAAAACAAACAAATAAACACGCACCCGTGATTTGTCTTCTGGCAAAAAAATGCAAAATTCCACATTTTTGTAGATAGGAGCTTGAAACTTCTACAGCAGGGTTCTCTGATACGCTGAATCTGATGGTGTCATTTTCGTTAAGATCCTACGACTTTTAGGGGATGTTTCCCCCTATTTTCCTAAATAAGGCAAATTTTCTCAGGCTCGTAACTTTTGATGGCTAAGACTAAACTTGATGAAACTTATATATTTAAAATCAGCATTAAAATGCGATTCTTTTGATGTAGCTATTGATATCAAAATTCAATTTTTTAGAGTTTTGGTTCCTATTGAGCCGGATCGCTCCTTACTACAGTTCGTTACCACGAACTGTTTGATTGTGTTATTTTCAAATTATACTCCATAATAGAGAGGCTCCGAACACCCAGCATTGTATGTTAAGCTCTTAATTTGACGTTTTTTTCTAACGTGACCACATTCGTCCTGCGCCCTTTTCATTGAATTTTTTCCCCCATGGCATATTTCTCCAAGGAAAGATCCTCCCACATAGCCCCCTCCCTCAACCCTACCCCCAAAACAAAAAAAAAAACAACCTGAAAACGTCTGTACACTTCCCAATAACCATTATTATATGTAAACACTGGTTGAAGTTTGTAACTTGCAACCCCTCCCCCAGGGACTGTGGGGGAGTAAGTCATCCCCAAAAACATAGTTATTATGATTTTTGACTATGCTAAACAAAATGGCTATCTCAAAATTTTGATCCGTTGACTTTGGGAAAAAAATGAGCGTGGGAGGGGGCCTAGATGCCCTCCAATTTTTTTGGTCACTTAAAAAGGGCACTAGAACTTTTCATTTCCGTTAGAATGAGCCCTCTTGCGACATTCTAGGACCACTTGGTCGATACGATGACCCCTGGGAAAAAAAAAAAAAAAAAAAAAAAAAACAAACAAATAAACACGCACCCGTGATTTGTCTTCTGGCAAAAAATGCAAAATTCCACATTTTTGTAGATAGGAGCTTGAAACTTCTACAGTAGGGTTCTCTGATACGCTGAATCTGATGGTGTCATTTTCGTTAAGATCCTACGACTTTTAGGGGGTGTTTCCCCCTATTTTCCTAAATAAGGCAAATTTTCTCAGGCTCGTAACTTTTGATGCCTAAGACTAAACTTGATGAAACTTATATATTTAAAATCAGCATTAAAATGCGATTCTTTTGATGTAGCTATTGATATCAAAATTCAGTTTTGGTTCCTATTGAGCCGGATCGCTCCTTACTACAGTTCGTTACCACGAACTGTTTGAAACTATTGGTATCAAAATTCCATTTTTTAGAGTTTCGGTTACTATTGAGCCGTGTTGCTCCTTACTAAAGTTCGTTACCACGAACTGTTTGATTTCCCAAACTGTTGCATAATTTTTTTTTAATTTAATAATTGGAACAGGAACATTACTTTTGTCAAAATAAGTCGTTTTCTTAATATCTAGTACATTCAGAACGTTTTCAAAGTTTTGGAATTCGGGTAAAGGTTATGTGCCTATGAAGCGACTGAATTAGCTTTCTAATATTGCCAGAAATGGATACCCTTGCAGTTTGATTTTTAAAGAAGTTTTGTCTTCTTGGTTCATATTCTCTTAACTTAGCGTCATCTATCCTATTTTGTTGAAGAAACGTCAGGGCACACAACCAAGACCTCGAACAAATGTTTTTAAAGTGGGTGTTGAGCCAATTTGTGATCATCCTTGGTAATGACATCGCTAGGATCTAGACTGGCCAAAAATAGTATTTCCGCTTTTCCCTGGCCACACCACATTTAACAGTTGTTTGTGCTTTGGTGTTAAGCACTCAGATATAAATACTTTCGATCGGACCCGTTTCTTCTTATTTACAATCACACGCTTCGCACAATCAGAGGAATGAAACATGGCAAGTAGGAGAAAATTATTCACCAGAAGTTGCTTGAGTATGTAAGAGCTTAGTTGACTTAATATCCGTAACAATCATACTGATCTCCAACTCAGTACCAAACAGTTCTAAAACACTATTGCTCAGTTTTTCTTCACCTTTCTGAGACAGTCCGTTGATTGAAAGACCAATCGATCTTCTTCTCATCAAAGAAAGTTCTACCATTTGTTTGGACCTCATGATATGGAATTCTTCTGCTGGAATTGTGTCTATTCATCGATTTTTGGAGAGAGTTTATTGTTTTTTATTGTATTTGAAAGATCAGTTTCACTAAAACCTTTATTTCAATACTTGATTCGGACATAGTGTTTTATTTTCTAGGGGAAGAAAGGAAAACAGCTTGTAACAAATTCCTTCAAGAAATAGATGTTCCAAAAGACTGTTATTTACCATGCAGCCCCGAAGCCATTGTTCTAGATATTGACAACACGAGTGGCAAACCACTT